>NC_046162.1:32093359-32298359 GCF_011064425.1 Rattus rattus
TTGAAGTCCCCCAATATTCTTTATTCTGTGAGGTTCAATGTGTGCTTTAGTAAAGTTTCTTTTATGAATGTGTGTACCTGTTTACATATCCAGTCAGTTAATCTATGTCTTTTCATTGAATAGAGACAATTGATGTTAAGAGATATTAAGAGAAGGTGATTGCTGCTTTCTGTTATTTTTTTGTTGTTGTTAGACGTGGAATTATATTTGTGTGGTTATCTTCTTTTTGACTTATAGAAAAAAGATTACTTTCTTGCTTTTTCTAGGGTGTAGTTTCCCTCTTTGTGTTGAAGTTTTCCATCTATTATCCTTTGTAGGGCTGGATTAGTAGAAAAATATTGTGTAAATTTGGTTTTGTCATAGAATATCTTGTTTTCTCCATCTATGTCAATGGAAAATTTTACTGGATATAGTAACTTAGTCTGGCATTTGTGTTCTCTTAGGGTCTATATGACATCTGCCAAGGATCTTCTGGCTTTCATAATCTCTGTTGAGAAGTCTAGTGTAATTCTGAAAGGTCTGCCTTTATATGTTACCTGACCTTTTTCCCTTACTGCTTTTAATATTCTTTCTTTATTTTGTGCGTTTGGTGTTTTGATTATTATGTGACAGAAGGAGTTTCTTTTCTGGTTCAGTCTATTTAGGGTTCTGTAGGCTTCTAGTATGTTCATGGGCATCTTGCTTTAGGTAAGGAAATTTTCTTCTATAATTTTGTTGAAGATATTTACTGGCCCATTTGTAGATGATATTATAGTTTGCATACATGTCCCCAAAAACTCAACCAGAGAACTCATAAACTTGATAAACAATTTCAGCAAAGTGGTTGAATTTAAAAATTAACTCAAACAAACCAGTAGCTTTTCTCCCTCAAAGGATAAGCAGACTGAGAAATAAATTAGGAAATGACACCCTTCACAATAGTCACAAATAATATAAAATACCTTCCTGTGACTCTATCAAGCAAGTGAAAAAGATCTAAGGACAAAAAACTTCAAGTCCCTGAAGAAAGAAATCAAGAGATCTCAGAAGATGGAAAACCATCCATGCCCATGGATTGGCAGGACTAGTATAGTAAAAATGGCCATCATGCTAAAAACAATCTACATAGATTCAATGCAATTCCCATCAAAATTCCAACTCAATTCGTCAAAGAGATAGAAAGAGCAATTTGCAAATTCATTTGGAATAACAAAAAACCCAGGATAGTTAAAACTATTCTCAACAATAAAAAGAACTAGTGGGGGGAAATCACTTCCTGACCCAAGCTATTTACAGAGCAATAGTTGTAAAAAGCATGGTATTGGTACAGAGACAGGCAGGTAGATCAGTGGTAGAATTGAAACCTTGAAATGAACCCATACACCTATGGTCACTTGATCTTTGACAAAAGCAGCTAAACCCATCCAGAGGGGAAAAGACAGCATTTTCAACAAATGGTGCTGGTTCTACCTGTGATCAGCATGTAGAAGAATGCAAATTGATCCATTTTTATCTCCTTGTTCAAAGCTCAAGACCAAGAGAATCAAGCGCCTCCACATAAAACTCAAACTAATAGAAGAAAGTGTGGAAGAGCCTTGAACACATGGACACTGGGGAAATTTTCCTGAACAGAACACCAATGGCTTATGCTCTAAGATCAAGAAACAACAAATGGGACTGCATAAAATTGCAAAGCTTCTGTAAGGCAAAGGACATTCACATTAGGACAAAACAGCAACCAACAGATTGGGAAAAGATCTTTACCATTCCTACATCCAATAGAGGGCTAATATCCAATATACACAGAGACCTCAAGAACTTAGACTGCAGTGAATCAAATAATGCTATTAAAAATGGAAAACAGAGCTAAACAAAGAATTCTCAATTGAGGAATATTGAATGGCTGAGAAACATCTAAAGAAATGTTCAACACCCTTAGCAGGGAAATGCTGATATTCCACTCACACCAGTCAGAATGGCTAAGATAAAAATACTCAGGTGACAGCAGATGCTGAGGAGGATGCAGAGAAAGAGGAACTCTCCTCCATTGTTGGTGGGACTGCAGGCTGGTAAAAACACTCTGGAAATCAGTATGGAGGTTCCTTAGAAAATTGGACATTGCACTACCTGAGGATGCAGAGCTATACCACTCCTGGGCACATACCCAAATAATGCTCCAATGTATCACAAGAACATATGCTCCACTATATTCATAGCAGTCTTATTTATAATAGGTGGAAACAGGAAAGAACCTAGATGTCCCTCAATAGAGGAATGGATACAGAAAATGTGGTATATTTACACAATGGAGTACTATTCGGCTATTAAAAACAATGACTTCCTGAAATTCATAGGCAAATGGATAGAACTAGAAAATATCATCCTGAGTGAGGTAACCCAATCACAAAACAAACAAACAAACAAACAAGCAAACAAACAAGCAAACAAACAAACATGCTATGCACTCACTGATAAGTGGATATTAGCCCAAAAGTTCGAATTACCCAAGATGCAATTCACAGACCACATGAAGTTCAAGAACAAAGACAACCAATGTACAGATGCTTCAGTCTTTCTTACAAGGGGAAACAAAAGTATTCACCAGAGGAAATACAGAGACAAAGTTTAGAGCAGAGATTGAAGGAAAGGCCATCCAGAGACTGCCCCACCTGGTGATCCAGTACATATACAGCCACGAAATCCAGATAATATTGCTGATGCCAAGAAGTGCAAGCTGACAATAGCCTGATATAGCTGTCTCCTGAGAGGCTCTGCCAGAGCATGAGAAATACCAAGGCAGATGCTTAGAACCAACTATTGAACTGAGAAGGTGTCCCCTATGGAGGAGCTAGAGAATCAATTAAAGGAGTAGAAGGAGTTTGCATCCCCATAAGAACAACAATGCCAACCAATCAGAGCTCCCAGGGACTAAACCACCATCCAAAGAGTACACATGGACAGACCCATGGCTCCAGCTGCATATGTAGCAGAAGATGGCCTTGTTGTGCATCAATGGGAGGAGAAGCCCTTGGTCCTGCCAAGTCTGGAACCCCCAGTGTAGGGGAATGTCAGGGTGGGGAGTTGGGAAAGTGTGTGTGGGAGTGGGTGAACACCCTCATAGAAGCAGAGGAGAAGGTAGGGGATAGGGAGTTGCTGGGATATGGGAAACCGGGAAAAGGATAACATTTAAAATGTAAATAAAAATATCCAATAAAAAAGTAAAACTACAACAACAAAAAGTATCAATACAAGGCTTCAAAGTATTCCAAATAAAAGGAACATGGAGCTGCCATGAGGGTTTCTTTTGTGATGAAAAACCATGACCAAAAGCAACTTGTGGAGGAAAGGATTTATTTGACTTTCACTTCCATATCACTGTACATCAGTCAAGGAGGTCAGGATAGGAACTCAAACAGAGCAGGAACCTGGAGGCAGGAGCTGATGCGGAGGCCATGGAGGGGTGCTGCTTACTGATTTGCTCCTCATGGTTTGCTCAGCCTGCTTTCCTATATCCACCAGTCCAGGATAGGACCACCCTCTATGGGCTAGGCCTTCCTCATCAAAACCTAATTTTAAAAAATGCCTTATAGTTCGTTCTTAGGTCTTCTGGACATACTTTCTGCATTGATGTTCCCTCCTTTCAGATGACTTTAGCTCATGTCAAGTTGACATAAAATAAAACTAGCCTGCACAAATTGTGAATTAGGGAGTATTTATCTCTGGGAATACATGGCCTATAAAAATCAGGTAAAGAGACATGATCCAAACTCTCTACAAGCTGAATGTTAGGTTGTAATTTACACAAAATACATACACAGTATTCTGTTTGAAAATTGGCAAGTAATATTTATGTTGAGTTAAAATAGACACAAAGATATCCAAATATTCTTTTCCTGAGTTTTGTTTTCACAATCCTCTGTCAAATAGAGACAGCAAGACCTTTGGGGTGTGTGTGTGTGTGTGTGTGTGTGTGTGTGTGTGTGTGTGTCCACAGGACTGGGCACAACAAAAGGGTCAAAATGAATAAAGTTTACATTAACTTGAAAAAAAGAATAAATCAGGAAGTCTCCTTAAAGCACATCCAACAGCAGTAAGCCACACCCTGTGTCCTGAGCTCCATTTTCCAGCCCACAGCATGGCCTGCTGGCACCAGGGACAACCAGGTAAGACCCCACCCCAAGCCCTTGCCCACCAAGTCCTCTTTAAGCACACCCAGCAGCCTTCAACTGCTCTGAACCCCTGGACTCCATTTTCTGGGCTACAACTCCACCTGCTTTCCCTGAAGATCACTAGCACCAGTGATACCAGGCCACACTGGTGTTTGAGACCCCAGAGGCAAGCTTAGCACCCCAAACCCTAGGGGCCATGCAGACCCTCCAGACCATAAAATCTCCATGAGACACTCTACTGGACTCTACTAGTCACCAGAACCTCAGGCCACTGAGGACAGAGGACAGAAGAAAGGGAAGCCAGGGGGAAAGTCCAAAACAACAAAACCACTCCATCCAACAAAGATAAATTCAGAATTCAGCATCCAAAACCTATAATAATTGCAAAACCTAGATGGATAAAGACAAGCACAAGAACACAACCAATAACAACCAGAGCCACATGGCACCACAGGAGCCCAGGTATTCTACAACAGCAAGCCCTGGATATCCTAACATGGCTAAAACCCAAGGAAATGACCTTAAATCCAATCTTATAAAAATGATAAGAGCATTTAAAGAGGAAATGAAAAAAAGTCCCTTAAAGAAATACAGGAAAATACAACTAAATGGATAGAGGAAATGAATAAAGCAGTTCAAGAACTGAAAATGGAAATAGAATCAATGAAGAAAATACAAACTAAGGGAATCTTGGAGATGGAAAACCTACAAAAGAGAACAGGAAATACATATCACCAACAGAATACAAAAAATGGAAGAGAATCTCAGGTGTACAAGATACAATAGAAGAAACCAATACATCAATCAAAGAAAATGATAAACACACAAAGTTCCTGATACAAAACATCCAAGAAATCTGGGTCACTCTTGAAAGACCAAACCTAACAATAATAGCATTGTTAAGGCCAGGGCTCAGAAAACATGTTCATCAAAAGCATAGAAGAAAATTTTCCCAACCTAAAGAAAGAGTTGCCTATAAGCACACTAGAAACTTACAGAATAGTGGGCAAAAGCCAGCCTACCCTTGTCTCTGTGTTAACCCTTGGCACAGGGCCTTGTACTAGTCGCCAAGCTGAGTTAAACAGCCAGCATTCCCCCCTCCAAAGGGGGGATGTCTCCTGCCTTTGAAGGAGGCAGAAAATTAATGCCCTTAAAGTGATTAAGGACCCTACTCTTGAGCTGTGAGAAAGAGACAACCAAGTATTTCCAGACAGCTGTGGCCAGCTTATAAAAATACCTCAGCCTCTGATGATGGAATGAGTTATTTCTTCCCAGGTCAAAAAGGTACTTTTCCAGTTGTATGGTCTGACCTTGCTGTCTGAACAAACATTATCAATTTGAAGGATAGCATTTCTTTACCCCCTACCCATGCATGTAATGCCAAGGCTCTAAAGCCCCAGCTTCTGCATCTCTCATATATAAACCTCAAACTCCTAGACCCGAGTTGCATTTTGAACCTATAGAGCAGAGAAGGCTGTGTCCCTGAGTCAGGACTCAGATAATAAAGACTCTCATGTATTTGCATCAGTGTCAATCTCTAGCAGTCTCCTGGGTTTCTTGAGAACTAGGCATAACATTCTGGGGGCTTGTCCAGATTCCCCAGCAGATTCCCAGAACCCATGACCAATAGAGTCTAGTCTGGTGGGTGAGTGGCATCAGTATTTCTGTACTGTCTGTGTCTGCTCTTACCTCAAGATGTCTGAATAAGTGAAAGAGGGTGACTAAGAGTGGACACACTGGAGGGCCACCACCGCCGAAGTTCAGGAAGATTTTCTTGATCCTAAGGGTATATCAATTTCCTATTGGGGGTATGAAGGACTTTGTGATAGAGGAATAGGAGCCTCATCATGGGCTACTTCCCTCCCCATGTTACCTCTAGTTTCTATGGCAACAGTCTGTGAGTCCAGTGTTTGGATTTATTTCTGGCTCCAATCATGAAGAGGCTACTTCGTGCATGCGGGTTTGTCCACTGTGTTCCTTATAGTGTTTGTTTGGTTTTGCACCAGATTTTGGTGCACGCTGTGGGACAGACTGATTCTCACCCTCTAAATATTGTTTTAGCTCACTTTAAGGAAGTTAGGACTAGAACTCGCAATCTCTTGGTGGATGTGAGGAAGGGGAAGATGACTACATATTGGAGCTAAAAGTGGCCAGCTTTTGAAGTTGGCTGGCCACCAGAGGGAAGCTTTCATCTCCCCACGGTGTTGGCAATGTTTCAAAAGGCACAGGGGCACCCTGATCAGGTCCCCTATATAGTATTTTGGAAGGATTTGGTTACCAATCGACCACCTTGGGTTAAGTCTTTCTCTTCTCCCTTGCTAATGCTTCTTCACCACCAGAAACACTGTCAGCCCTGGTAGGAGAATGGAAATAGGAAGGCCCCAGATATCCCACATTTCTTTTCCCAATCTTACAGTACAGCACCTCCTGAGGGTGACCTCTCCCCAACACACAGACACTCAAGCTTTTGTACCACCTGCACTTCCACCAGAGGAAACCCTGGAGGGAGCCCCAGTGCAAACTTCAGCCCATAGGGTCATCTTCAGAAATGGAGACGGGGGCAACACAGGGAACAAGGCAGGCAAGTGTTGCCGCCTGAGGCTGTTGAGCCGGAGGCAGTTTCCACTGATCTACCCAAGGGGCTATGGGGCCAGTCAACTAAGGGAATCAACCCCACCATTATTGACTCTTTGCTACTGCTGGTATAAGTGGAGGAGAGTGAATGCAAGATTCTCTGACAGCCCTAGAGAACTCATTGGACTCTTAGACACCATCCTTTTCACCCAACAGCCCACTTGGGATGATTGTCAGCAGCTCTTTTAAATTTTCTTGACCACTGAGGACAAGAAACACATCATTTTGGATGCCTGATAGAACATTTTGGGAGCTGATGGCACTCCAACCTAGAACCCTGCTGACATAGATAATGGATTTCCCTCAGGAGATCAGCTTGAGACTACAATATGGATGAATATTGATAGGGAGCATCCCTGAGTCTATCACCAAACTCTAATAGCAGATCTCAGGGCAGCTGCTCAGTGGCCCACAAATTTAGCTAAGGATTATGATGTCAGACAGGAGAGTAATGATGGCCAAGCAGAGTTTCTTGAGTGGATTATAAATGCATTCCACCATTTTAGGCACCTAGACCCTGAGGAGGCAGAGAATTCTAACACAGTAGCACTGGTGTTTATATATCCCTTAGCACCAGACATCAGAAGGAAGTTACAGAAGTTAGAAAGATTAGGAGAGGAGACATTGAGGGATTTGGTGGAGTTGCATGGAAGATGTACCATAATAGGGAGACTAAATATGAAAAGAAGATTAAGACAGGAAAGATATTGAACAGAGATTTGGTCAAAATCCTTCTTGCCAATAATATACAGGACCAAAGAGAAAGGAAGGGCCAGCTCCAAAGTATAGCTAAAGGAAAAGAGCCTACAGGAGGCCATTGACAAATCTCAGGTAAGAACCAATGCACCTATTGTAAGGAGGAAGGACATTGGGCTAAACAATGCCCAAAGAGAAAGCCAAAGGTTAAGACCATGGTCACCGAGGAAGAAGATTGAGGGAGGCAGGGTTCGGACCTTCTCCTTGAGCACAGGGTAACCCTTAGAGTAGAGAGGAAGGTTCCAGACTTCCTGGTGGGTACTGGAGCTTAACATTCAGTTCTCTTAAAGGCTGAAGGGCCACTGTCTTCCAAGAAGTACTGGGTTCAAGGGGCCACAGGCATGAAACAATATTCATGGACTACCTGAAGAACATCAAGCAGACTTAGGAATGGGACTGATAACCCATTCATTCATAGTCATTCCCGAGTGCCCCTACCCCTTACTGGGGAGAGATCTCCTAGCAAAAATGAGGGACCAAATTAATTTTAAACCTGGGGAACTCTGGTTAATGGATCAGAACAGTGATCCAATCCAGGTACTGACACTTAACTTCTGAGCATGAGTATAGACTATACACGTCACCAGCCACCCCTAACCCCCACCCCCAAATAAGATTTGGATGTTTGGTTGAAAAGTTTCCCCAGGCATGGTCTTGGGGAAACATCAACACCCTATATTTATAGATCTTAAGCTGTGGGGCAGACACAGCATGTGTCCACCAATATCCCATGTCTCAAGCGGCACAGAAGGGCATCACCCCCCATATCCAAAAACTGCTGGGTCTGGGAGTCCTCAGGCCATGACAATCAGAATGGAATACCCTTTTATTGCCTGTGAAGAAGCCAAATTCCAATGACTACCGCCCCATCCAAGACCTATGGTAAGGTATGGGAAGTTTACTGCAGGGTAATGGACATACACCCCCACCTCCACCGTGGTGCCTAATCCTTACTCCTTATTGAGCTAGTTGCCACCAGTTCAGAAATGGTATTCCATTCTAGAGCTACAAGATGCCTTCTTTAGCCTATTCTTGGCTCCCAAAATCCAGGAATATTTTGCCTTTGAATGGTATGATACCCAAAGAGGCATTAATGGACATCTGACATGGACCCACTATTTTTGATGAACCTTTGCATGAGGACTTGGGTGAGTACCAGGCTAATAACCCAGACATAATAGGTACATAGGTGACCTATTAGTTACAGAAGAAATCAAACAGAGTTGCCAAACATGGACCCAGAATCTCCTACAGGCCCTGGGGAACATGGGATATTGGGCATCTGCCAAAAAACTCACAGCTGTGCAAGACAGAAGTCCCCTATCTTAGTTATATTCTGAAAGAGGGCCAGTGATGGCTTAGATAAGAGAAGATCCTCAACATCCCCACTGCCAGAACCCAGGACAGGGGAGAGAGCTCTTGGAGTCAACAGGCTCTGCAGACTACGGGTTCCAGGCTTTGCTGAGATAACAAACCGTTATATGAAGCCACTAAGGAAGGCAAAGACTTTGCTTGGGTTCAGGAATACTAAAGGCCCTTTGAGAGAATAAATCAGGTCCTGCTGTCGGCCCCTGCTTTGGGGCTCCCAGACATTACTAAGTCATTCTGTCTATGTGTTAATGAACATTAAGGAACATTAAGGAACAGCCAATGGGATCCTTACCCAAACTCTGGGACCATGGAAATGACCAGGGGCTTATTTGTCAAAGAAGTTAGGGTGGCCACCATCATTGCACCTACAGCATTATTGGTTAAGGGTGCAGATAAATTAACTTTGGAACAGAATTTAGCCGTAACTACACCCCACTCAATTGAAGGGATACTCTAACAGCCACCTGATCAGTGGCTCAGTAATGACCCCAACCTGCCAGAATTCCCAGTCTGCATGGAAGAGGTGATCAGATGGGCTAGGAATCAGTCCATAAGTCGATTTTAAGAAGTCTGGTGGCAGAGTTTCCAGGGACTAAGCCACTACCTAAAGACTATACATGGACTGACCCTGGACTCTGACCTCATAGGTAGCAATGAATATCCTAGTAAGAGCACCAGTGGAAGGGGAAGCCCTGGGTCCTGCTAAGACTGAACCCCCAGTGAACTAGACTGTTGGGGGAGGGCAGCAATGGGGGGAGGGGTGGGGAGGGGAACACCCATAAGGAAGGGGGGAGGGAAGGGGATGTTTGCCCGAACCGAAAGGGAATAACACTCAAAATGTATATAAGAAATATTCAAGTTAATAAAAAAAAATAAATAAATAAATAAATAAAAAAAGAAGTCTGGTGGCAAACAGCTGAAGGTAAGCCAACATTAACCCACTTCCTTGGCAAAAACCAACCTCAGGAAAATCCATAGAGTCACTCACATGGGAGTCAGAGAGATGGCTGACACAGTAAAGACAATCTAAGGTGACTTTCAGAGACGTACAGAGAACCCTCAAGAATACAGTGTCAAGCTGCAGAGCTTGCCAGCTAATACCCACAACACTGCCAAACATCCAGGGTCTCAACTGTGAGGTAAGTCACTGGGGGCCTACTGGGAAGTTGATCTTACAGAAATCAAGCCAGGGAAGTATGCCTACATAAACACTTTGGTGTTTGTGGACACATTCTCTGGATGGACAGAAGCATTCCCGGTGAAGACAGAGACTCCAAAGGTAATAGCTAAGAAGTTACTGTGGGATATCTTACCCAGGTATGAATTCCCTCTTATGGGGTCAGAATATGGACAAGCATTTGTGTCCAAGGTAAGCCAGGATGTAGCAAGATTTATTGGGGCAGATTGGAAATTACATTGTACATATCAACCCCAAAGTTCAGGACAGGTAGAAAGAATGAACAGAACATTAAAACAGACCTTAATTAAATCAACCATGGAGACTGGTGGAGACTGAATGATGCTCCTTCCCTTTGCCCTATATCAGGTGAGGAATTCTCATTACCAGATGGGATTAACTTCTTTAGGGATTATGTTGTTGTCTCTGCCCCCATTGAACCTAACCTGCAGTTGGCTGCAGTTTCAGAACTGGAAGATGATGAATTAATAACTAGGATCAGAGCAATCCAGTGGGCTCATATAAGTATGTTTGTCCTAAACTGCGTGCCCTCTATGAAGCCAGCCTGATTCCAGAACCACAAATTTTCAACCAGAACACTGGGTCTACATGAAAAGATCTCACCAGAACGTGGTGGAGCCTAGGTAGAAAGGACCTTTCGTTGTCCTGCTAACCACGATGATGACTGCCATTAAAGTGGACAGGATCACCACTTGCACTACACTCATACTGGACCAGCTGATCCCCTCACCCTGAGGAAGATGACCAGACTCCAGTGTCCCATGTACATACTCACACACACGTGACTATTGAGAAATCCTATAAAAACACAAAATTGTAAAGCAAGAACCTGGTAAGGATTTTTTCCTTTTAAAAAGCCAAAACACAGCAGTATGAGAGACACCCTCTGAAACTGCCACTGAGTTCACCTGGTTTTGGACATCGACTGCTGGGCATGGGGCCTGCCTTAAACATGGTCTGTGTACCCAGGGAGATTCCACTAGAGACAACTAATTTTCCCTATACTGCAATCTTTAGTGATTTTTTTAGTTACTACACAATGCAAACCAAGGCAGAGAAGAAAGCGTTTTTGTCTAAATAAATATTTGAACTTGCACTTGCAGTACTGAGTCACCTGAGGAATCAGTCGCATGGTTATCCGTAAAGGGGCTTCACCAGAAAACCTTGAGCACCCAGTCTTCAAGGGCACAGTCACTACTAGAGCTGAAGGCTGATCTCTTTAGAAGGAGAGAGATTCCCTCATTTATGGGTTTCCTCTTTGCAGAGATGGTAAAGTCTCAGGAAACGTATTTTTAAAAAGGCTTAGAACTTGTTGAGGACAGTTTTCTCAGTGCCCTGGTTGTCCATTGGCCACTTTAAAATCTCCCTTTTTCTCCCTGAGTATGCATTGCCACAGAACATATTGATTTTAAAATTTATTGTAGACAAAACAGAATAATAATAAGAAATGAAACATTAAATACTGGTGGTGACATACAGTATTTTGTATTTCATTTCAAGCTTTTTGTCAAGGAAACAAATGTTTAGTTGGCTCATGGTCACCTATAGGAAAGACTAAAAGGGTTGTCTGAGGAGACCACTGAAGAAGATGTATGGTCAAATTCCAAATGAAACATGGAATTTCGTCTGACTGTGGAGAGGACCTGGGCCAAAGCAGAGGGTCTCAATATGTAGAGTCTCAGGAGGGAGTAAGGTATGTTGTGAGCATGCTGAATAGCGCTGGTTAGCTTGGGTGCAGCATAGAGCCGGATCTGTAGGACAGGTCTCTGAGAGTCTGCCAGCTGCACTTAATTGCCACATTGGGGCACAGAAGTCTCTTGCCGTTCTTGATGAACGGGTTATTTTTTTTTTCAGGAGAAATATACCATGTCCCCAGGACAAAACTAAGGTGTTCATGCTCTGAGGATAGGGATATGTGTAGATAGCCTTAAAGTCCAGAGGTCCTCTGGGAAAGAACCAGGTACTACTACCAGGTCTCCATTGGCTAGAATAAATATTGGCTACACAGAGGCTTACCTCTACTTTCTAGGTTCATTATGACTTCTCCAGGATGGGAGCCCTATCTCAAAACCTCTCCCCCATAAAATGTAACATTACCTCAAAGAAATAAATCTACCTTGAACCTCTCTAGATATGGACAGTGTTAAATGTTTCCCACAAGCTAATAGAATCGAGGGGAGTAAATGAAATGGTTCTCTCTCCTGGAGCTCTAGGTGAGTAATGATTGAATGAGATTCTCAGGATTCAGTGTACAATTCCTAATGGCAATATTCCACTGGGCAATTGGCACTGGGTCCTACTCTCCACCTTCCTGGTTGGAGCACATAAAAACATTAAATTTATGAAAAGGCATGCTTTATTATTGATATTCTTCATTGGCATCTATCCTCTAATCTGAACAGGTACAGCATATTAAATTTTCAATTTTCAGCACTTGGAAGACTTTCTGGAAGATAGACAAGGAGAGGAAACCCAGTCTTAGACTGAGACACAAAATAAGCAATTTGTCAATTTAGTCTTTGATCTGAAATAAAGGTAGCAGGATTCAAACTGTGATTTTGTGATGGTACATTGACTGTCATCATGTTGTTTTGAGTGATTCTCAGTATTGAAGATCACCCTGTAAAATACCTTTGGAACAGCATGGGATGCCATGGTTCTAGTGTGGAGGACAATATCCTGATCAGAGAGTTATTGCTCCTATAGCTGAACATGTGGGGCAGGAGGCTGGTCTGGTATCTGAAATGGTCTGGTATCATAGCCCAGATACTGAAGACAGAGCTTCTGTGTGGTATAATAGAAAGAAGTGGACTTAGACTTGATTGTAAAATCCAGTGAACAGGGAAGATAATTAGAAAAGAATTCCTCAGAACCTCCCACCCACCCCATGCTCAGACAGAAGATTGAATGTTGCAGTTTGAATAGTGTCCCACTGCAGCCTGACAATATTAAATTAGTGGGCTGGCATGAAACATGAAACAACATGTGCTATTTGAAGAGAAATTCAACCTTGAATCCTGATCTGTACAGTAGTTATGGAGACTATGTATGGATACCTTTGCCTATGCACACAGTCAAACACACAGACACACAGAAAGCTGAACACAGATATCCACTGGCCTTGCTGTAGCCAAAAATCAAGAATGTAAATGTCAAGAGTGTTTGTGTGGCCCAAAGAGATTTGCTACAAAAAATGAACTTTTAAAAATCCTACAAAACAAAGATCAGGGCTGCGACGTAGTCTCCAATATCGCAGTGCATCAGCCAATGCCTGTAGGACGCTTTTACAGTTTTCTGATCAAATCTTCAGCTCTAAGTGAGCAGCATTATGGGTTTAGATCAGTTCATTCTTTTTAAGATCTGCTCACACTAAGCCACAACCTGCCTTCTTGGAAATGTCACCAGTGGGTTAAGTTTGGACCTTTTCAGAACAAAGTAAAGGGGGTGTGTTTTCTGTGTGCTGCTTTTAAAGAATTTACATACTTGTTTTCTAATCTAAAAACTATTTAAATCATCTGTTCCATATCTACAATGCTTATATGCTTTGTAAACCTTATTGTCCTTTGTTCTGTTATCAGAGTTTTAAAGCAACCTTCTACCAAGGACTTGCTTAATACACTGCATTCTATCTGAGGTCAGACATCATATTGTGTTTAGGGATGCAGTTGTAGGAAAGTAGTGGATGGATGGGATGGAAACAGAAGTCATCATGAATGGTTCAGATAAACGTCATTTTCTTCTTCAATGAAATACAATATTTAAGCAATATGAAGTGAAATAGAAATTTTAAGTGGTCAGCTTCACTCGCGCTTACATGTCACTATTTTCCATTATTTTCGATCTTTGACTGAATACGATCTGTTATTTGTGTCTTCCTCACCTCTTATCCGCAGACACTGGACTGCCCCAGGAACCCTCAGAGCTGCTCGGTCCCTGAACTAGTGCTACCACAATCGAATCTTTACCTGGGCTATGAGATATGGAACTATAAATGATGGGAAGGACCTATGTAAGTTCATATGTGAATAAATTTGAATCTAATGTTGAAAACTAGAAAAGGCTCACAGGATATTTTTATTTATGGTTTCCCAGTATAGATACAATGAGCCTAACTTGCACATCAAAGCCTGAGAAAGAGTAGAGAAGGGCTCTGTGAGGTAGAGGAAGTTATCGTTTCTGCAATGAGTGGTACCTAAGTAATAGGTACACGGGGAGAGGGAGGTAAGCTTTACTGGACACAGCCCGTCACTAGCATCAGTTTCAGATGTGACTTAGAATTTCACTTCAGACAGCATGGCTGTTGTTGTGAAGATAGGACTATTCTCTAGAGTCATGCAGATCAGAACCTCGGACCCTTTCTCACAAACAGAAGCAGGACTGAGTCTTGGTGAGGCTGAGGAAAGTCAGTACAGTGGAGCAGAGATGAAGAAATGTTAAGCTACAGTCAGCATGGTGTTGAGACACTCACTGCACACTAGACTTCAAAACAAGACCAGATTCCAAGTAAACAGGGCTATGTCTGCACCAGACTGTCTACACAAGACAGACACAATGGCAGTGCTTCATGCCTAAGGACCCATTCAAATCTGGAATCAGTCTATTCCTGTAGGCTCAGGGGTATATCAAGCACTCTCATGCATTGGTCATTACTCTAGGTACTTAAGTCTGAAATAGTCCGACTTCCTAAACTGAGTTTTGTCAGGGAAACTATAAGAACCTGCATTTTTCTTAGCTAGATTCATAAGAAAATGGAAGACTAAAAATATTATCGAGAAAATAGTTGACCTGATTATATCAATGAGTCAAAGAGAGAAATTCCCATGAAGACTCTTGCTCAGGGCTTTATTCAGCAAGTTTGGTTTGAGAATGCTGCACATGAAGAGAAATTACCTTTGGGTTTCCTCCCAAACTAAGGGGCCTTTTTTAGGTTCTGAACCAGAATATTATCGAATCTTAGCTTGGATTTGTTAAAATGCGTTAATCAAATGGACACTACATATTCACACTGACTCTTTGGACACTACTCCAGGGTCACTTTCTCGTTTCTACTCATAACATAAATGATTGTTGATCGATCCTCTCAGTTCCATCTCTGTCTAGCTGAGGTTTTGAACCTCAGTTCAATTTTGCCTGTTCAGTGTTGTTTCATAGGCTGTGGAAGCTGCTTAATGTCTGTAGCTCTTGGTTACGTTGTGTTAAAGGCTTTGGGGATCAGAATTCCAGGAATTTTCATATAACAATTCTTTGATATTTTGTTGAATTGTAGGTATGTTAAGAGTGTCTATATGATAGTATAAATATAATTGAGATTAGTGTGTACAGCATGAGTGACCAGGATCTAGCATACCATAAATGAGAACAGGACATTGCTAATTCATTATTATTGCATAGTAAATATGCCTGAGATATTCATGTGTTTCCTTCACAATACCAGGATATGGAACACATTCATTAATTCACCCAGAAATGTTTTTTTGAGAGACTTTTACGCCTCCACTGTGCACTGTGATCAGCTGAGTAAATTCAGCAGATCCAGTTGGGTGGTCTTTAAAGAACATTGATAGGACACACAAGTATTAAAAGTGCATACAACACATCTCTCAAAATTTAAAAATGCATCACAGCACTTAGTTCCCATCAAATCTATCTTGCTTGTGTTGATTAGAGAAGCATGTATACTAACACTTTATGTTTATAATTTACATTTTCTCCATTCTTTTTCAAAAAGGCTGTAGTGTGGTATTCCAATACATACCTTGCAGCATGGAACCAGCATGGTGCCATTAGTGACCTTCTAATACAGATTTAATAAAAAAGCATTATATAAACTTGGCACAAGTTCTCATATTAAGCAGAGGTGGGACTTCTGTCAACACTGATTTCTTTCTTTGTGATGAAGACTTTCATATACTTTTCATGTGTTTACCACAAGAACTATTAACCCTTCACGGTAAGGAATGTTACACATATTCTACTGCTATAATTCATCAAAGTGTGTTCATGGTTAATTACATTTCATGAGACTATATTGAAGTGAAAAATCATTCATTTTACACAAAACAAAGCTATTTACATCTTCTACATGCCCTGGATGAAAGTAACAGTAGCATAGCACTTGTTAATATTATTAACGTTAGCATGCTATAAGGGATGATAAGTCTTCTTTAACTCACTGTGTTGTATGGTGCCTAGAAACCCAGACACTTTTGAGGAATAAAGAGATGAGAAAGATCTTCATTGAAAGCAATAAATTCTATGTTATATTGATGCCAAGAACTTTGGAATGGAGAGATGAGAACAACTGCTCCTGGGAAGTCTGAAGGTGGTTGAAAAGTTGATTTAAAAAATGCCATACACTGCAAGCAGGATGAGTCATGAAGAAAAACAAATTGGTTATGAGTGATTGTCCCTTAAAACTACAGAGCTCCACTCTTCTTAAGTCAGGTGGCAATGGTGTGAGCAAAGCTCTGCAAATTAGTGTACAAATCACATAAACTGAGCAGAAGGTGACAGATGTGCAGAAGGGGATGAACATGTCATCTCTGCCTGCTTAGCCCTGGGACTTAATTGACAGCAACACTGTGCCTTATGGAGGCCAAAAGAGAATACACAGAATTCCATGTGAATTTTTGCATGTTGAATTTTCATTTATTTTACTTAACTTTTGAAGTACTTGAAATCAAAACTAAATACCCTATTGGCAAGACAAACAAGAGCCCTACATTTGATCTTTAAAACACCAATTCCATGTTAGTACATGGTTACCAACATCTGTTTAGTTATCCAGGCAAGATATCACCTCTACTTTCACAAAAGGAAGCATCAGATTCAAGGAATTGACAAACGTGACTAGAGTTCTGGAAAACACAGGCAGTAGGGCTAAAGTTCAAACAAAGGCCATATCATTCTAATCCACTGATCTCTATAATAATGGGAGAAAGACTATTCAACAGATGTAACTGTGCAGCAACATGGATATCAAAGTGTCTAGTTCAGGGAATGTTATAAAAATTCCTGATCTTCATAGTGCACACTAAGTTACCCATTGCTGATTCTGCACATAAAAGGCTATGAACACTTTCAATGCCACTGTAGAAGAGAGATTCATTTTGGTGGGCTTTTCAGATTGGCCTCAGCTAGAACTCATCCTTTTTGTTTTTATTTCAATTGTCTACTCCATAACTCTCTTTGGCAACACCGCCATCATCGCTCTCTCCCGAATGGACCTTCGATTGCACACCCCCATGTACTTCTTCCTCTCACACCTCTCCTTCCTGGACCTCTGCTACACAACCAGCACTGTGCCCCAGCTCCTGATCAACCTTCATGGACTTGACAGGACCATCAGCTATGGAGGGTGTGTGGCCCAGCTGTTCATATCTCTTGCTCTGGGATCCACTGAGTGTGTGCTCCTGGTGGTGATGGCTTTTGACCGCTATGCTGCTGTGTGTCGTCCACTGCACTACACGACCATCATGCACCCTGTTCTCTGCCAGGCATTGGCCATTGCTTCCTGGGTAGGAGGCTTCTTGAACTCTCTGATTCAAACAGGACTCATGATGACCATGTCTCTCTGTGGACGCCAACTGAATCACTTCTTCTGTGAGATGCCTGTGTTCCTCAAGTTAGCCTGCAAGGACACAGGAGATACAGAGGCCAAGATGTTTGTGGCCAGAGCCATAATCTTGGTCTTCCCTGCAACATTAATTCTTGCCTCCTATGGACACATTGCTAGAGCAGTATTGAAGGTAAAGTCAATGGCTGGACGCAGAAAGGCTTTTGGGACATGTGGGTCCCACCTTCTGGTGGTTTCCCTGTTTTATGGTTCAGCAATTTACACATACTTGCAACCCAAGGGTAGTTATTCTGAGAGTGATGGAAAATTTGTTGCCCTTTTTTATACTATAGTGACTCCCATGCTCAACCCTTTGATCTATACCCTGAGGAACAAGGATGTGAAGGGCGCTCTGTGCAAGATGCTAGGGAGAGGCACAGGCCAAGAGTAGGAGAGAAAATACAGGAACCCTACAACTTTCTGTGATAGCTCTCATATCCTTAAGTCTACCCTCTTCTACAGATAAAGAAAAAGCCTGCGGTAAGTCTCAGAATTCTGTTGCTTTCTTTGTTGAGAGCTGAAGTCAAGATCTTCTTAACTGCTTTATATGTTAACGTCTACAGTTCTTACAAGAAAGGAGTAAAAGTTGCCTTATCTCAAACACTGCACAAGAACATTTGAGAAGATGGTGTATTCTCACCCCATGCAGAGAATAGCACAGGTGTGTGGGAATTTCTGAGTGTGGTTGAAGAGTTAATTGAATGTTACACCCCTTTCAAAGCCAGTGATTCCCAAATGAATGTCATGTAGATGGCACTTTGCCCATAAGCATAGAACATTGCTCATCACAATGTTTCCTAATTAGCTCAGCATCATCTCATTCCTCAGGGTTTAAGTTCTCAGATCACCGCAGCCTTTCAAGTCTTTTAGTTCCTGTTACTACAGAAATAAAAGGGGACTGTGGACAGAAGTAGGTACTCAGACCTGTAGAGTTTTAAATATGATTTCATTTAAATTAAAGACAATACAAAACCAGTAGAATGGAACCAAATAAAAGCATTGATATATAGTCAGATGGGCCACAGGTATGTTTGTTACCATGGTGAAGATATTTCCATTGAGGAGAGAAGAGAATATAAATGATAAGAAAAAATTAAGCATTGAGAAAGCTTATAACAAAAAGGAAAGGTAGAGTAGCCTAGGAGTAAGGGCAGAAATGAGACAGTGAAGAAGTGTGGAGACCAGCAAGATTTCAGATGCTACCACACCTGCTTCATTTCGTGAACTTAAATGAGAGTTCAGACAAAAGTGTTTATACAAATAATTGTGGGAATATAAATATACTCTCTAGTAATCCATAATTAAACTAAGCTTTACAGTTTTTAAAAATTTACTTACCTGGGTATACGTATCATGAACCTGGGACAGATTTTGTAACCCTAATCCAACCCTAATTGCACTTTATGGTTCTCTTTTTCTGAGAAAGGATCTCTTCCCCATCCCAGTTTTCCCCCAAGGCCTTGGTATTGAAACTAGTGATCTTCATACTAGGAAATCGCTGTGTCACTGAGATGTATGTCCAGCAAGTCTCGAGAGTCAAAGCTTAATCATAGAGCAGTGAACTTGGAAAGGAATATAATTGGGAGGGAAACCAAACCCAAGCCGAAAGTGCATCACATATTCTCCTTGCTCTATTCTGTCCTGTCTTCTGCATTCTTCTGAACTAGGGACATTCTGCCACCAGAGGGAATGTTTTTGTTCCTCACATGAACTGAATGTATGTTCCCACTTCTTGAATCTTTCGTGTCAAAAGATCTATGCTGAAGAATGTACATTGTCACAATTAGTTCCTCAACATTTTAAATGGGTATGTTCCCTCTCCTGACTTCATTAGTTTCACTGGCTAAGGCAGTGAAGTTTAAGCAGTTTTGGCATGGCTTACTTTCAGTTACCTAAGCATTAAATGAAGGGTCAACATTCGAATATGATACACACACACACACACACACACACACACACACACACACACACACACACCTAATAGAGAAAGGAAGACTAAAGTTTTGTGTCTAATGCACTACTCTCTTATTTGGCATGTGGTGAATAAAAGGTGATCACTAGAAAATAGCAAAACCTGATTTAAAAAAATTGGTACAGCAGGGCACACAAAGCCATTGCTTTTGCAATTTATATCTTGTGGGATGGAGTTTTCATTTTTATAGAAACCTCTAATCCCTGGGTATCCATGAACCTTCCATGAACCTTCTCATTTATGAGAGTAGCTAAAGGATTTTTAGCCACAAAGAGCAAAAAATGCAGAAAAATGAATGCAACCTGAGATAATCATATTAAGATAATTAAGCCTATGTTAGACGAATGTATGTTTTTTCTTACTTGCAGTTTTGACACTTTATAGAGAGTTTTGTATAAAGATTACATATATATGTCTTTATAATTTTAGATATGTTATATATACACATTATATATATACAAGTTGCACATATGTCATATACACATATTACATGTACATTGTATCTCTATGCATGTCACACACACATATATATATACATATAGTCACTCTATATATGATCATACATATATAGAAGTGATCAACAAAATGAAAACCTGGTTATTAAAGAAAGCAAAATTGACAAATCCTTGGCTAGAAATCAGAGAAAGAAAACTCTAAAAAATTAAACCTATTCCAGATGACACTGGAAATGGAAAAAAAGAAATCACTATGAGAAACAATAAACCAATGAGCTTGATACCTAAAGGAAGTGGATGGGTCCTTGAATATACTTAGCTTAGCATGACTGAATCATAAGGAAATGTAAAGATTTATCAGATAAATAGCCATCGATGAGATTAAATAAGTAATTTTAAAAGCATCTCACCAAGCAATTACCCAGTACCAGATGGCTCACTGTTAAATTCTACCAAACTTAATAATGAACCAATATCGAACATCCCTTGATTATTCCAGAAAAAATGAAAAGCAGAAAATTCTTCCAGATTCATTCTGTAAGCCCAGAATTACCCTGATAACAAAACTAGATAAACACACACACACACACACACACACAGAGAGAGAGAGAGAGAGAGAGAGAGAAAGAACAAACAAAATCATAGCCCAATATCGCTGATGAACATAAGCACAAACATTTTCAATATGACAGTAGCAAATCAAATCCAATGGTACATTAAAATGTCGATCTACCATGACATAAATATGATTCCCCAAAATGCAAGAATGGATCAATATACATCAATCACATGACAAACACCATTGAAACAAAGAACCAAAAAGCATATGATGATGTTTTTATTGGGTTGGCTTGTCCAGCCTGGATATGAGGGCCTTTGCCTTGTTTTATTGTGTCTTGTTTTGTCATGTTTGGTTGTTGTCTCCTGGAGGCCTGCTCTTTTCTGAAGTGAAACAAAGGAGGAGTGGATCTAGGGAAGAAGGGAAAAGTTGGGGGAGATGGGGAAAATGTGTGAAAAAGAAGTTGTGGTTAGCATGCAGTGTAAGAGAGAAGAATCTATTTTCAAGAAAAAATAATTTAAAGAAAATATATGCTTTCAATTCATAAAAAATTATAAAATTCATGAGTTCTTTAAGATAAAAATCTCTGAATAAATTAGCTAGAGAAATGTACCCCAACATAATAAGTCATACATCTTAAGTATACATATTGGGGTTTGGCCAGAGTCCCGGGCCGGCGGATACCTGCCCTCAGCAGCTCTCTGCTCCCAGGCCCCCTGGAGGGGAGTTCTCGCCGCCTGGTCGGGCGGGCACTCCTGAGGCAGCAGAGCGGAGGAGACCACCAACGCTGCCCACCCCCCTGCCCACATCCCTGGCCCAGGAGGAAACTGTATATGGCCTCTGGGTACCCGTAGAGGAGGGCTCAGGAGCAGCAGGTCCACTGCGTCTGAGACACCGCACCTGAAGGGACCGATCGAATAAACAGTTCTTTGCACCCAAATCCCGTGGGAGGGAGAGCTAAACCTTCAGACAGTCGGACACGCCTGGGAAACCAGAAGAGACTGCACGCTGCACACAGTACTGATCCCAGAGGAAAACGACAAAAGCTATCTGGAACCCTGGTGCACGGAACCTCCCAGAAAGGGCGGCGCAGATCTTCCTGGTTGCTGAGGCCACAGAGAGCTCATGGGCAACACCCCGCAAGCAAACTTGAGCCTCGGGACCACAGGTAAGACCAACTTTTCTGCTACAAACGACTTGCCTGGTGAACTCAAGACACAGGCTCACAGGAACAGCTGAAGACCTGTAGATAGGAAAAACTACACGCCTGAAAGCAGAACACTCTGTCCCCATAACTGGCTGAAAGAAAACAGGAAAACAGGTCTACAGCACTCCTGAAACACAGACTTATGAGACAGTCTAGCCACTGTCAGAAATAGCAGAACAAAGTAACACTAGAGATAATCTGATGGCGAGAGGCAAGCACAGGAACCCAAGCAACAGAAACCAAGACTACATGGCATCATCGGAGCCCAATTCTCCCACCAAAGCAAACACGGAATATCCAAACACACCAGAAAAGCAAGATCTAGTTTCAAAATCATATTTGATCATGATGTTGGAGGACTTCAAGAAAGACATGAAGAACTCCCTTAGAGAAACACAGGAAAACATAAATAAACAAGTAGAAGCCTACAGAGAGGAATCACAAAAATTCCTAAAAGAATTCCAGGAAAATATAAATAAACAAGTAGAAGCCCATAGAGAGGAGTCACAAAAAACCCTAAAAGAATTCCAGGAAAACATAAATAAACAAGTAGAAGTCCATAGAGAGGAGTCACAAAAATCCCTGAAAGAATTCCAGGAAAACACAATAAAACAGTTGAAGGAATTAAAAATGGAAATAGAAGCAATCAAGAAAGAACACATGGAAACTACCCTGTATATAGAAAACCAAAAGAAGAGACAAGAAACTGTAGATACAAGCCAAACAGAATACAAGAGATGGAAGAGAGAATCTCAGGAGCAGAAGATTCCATAGAAATCATTGACTCAACTGTCAAAGATAATGTAAAAAGCGGAAAAGCTACTGGTCCAAAACATACAGGAAATCCAGGACTCAATGAGAAGATCAAACCTAAGGATAATAGGTATAGAAGAGAGTGAAGACTCCCAGCTCAAAGGACCAGTAAATATCTTCAACAAAATCATAGAAGAAAACTTCCCTAACCTAAAAAAAAGATACCCATAGGCATACAAGAAGCCTACAGAACTCCAAATAGATTGGACCAGAAAAGAAACACCTCCGTCACATAATAGTCAAAACACCAAACGCACAAAATAAAGAAAGAATATTAAAAGCAGTAAGGGAAAAAAGGTCAAGTAACATATAAAGGCAGACCTATCAGAATCACACCAGACTTTTCGCCAGAAACTATGAAGGCCAGAAGATCCTGGACTGATGTCATACAGACCCTAAGAGAACACAAATGCCAGCCCAGGTTACTGTATCCTGCAAAACTCTCAATCAACATAGATGGAGAAACCAAGATATTCCATGACAAAACCAAATTTACACAATATCTTTCTACAAATCCAGCACTACAAAGGATAATAAATGGTAAAGCCCAACATAAGGAGGCAAGCTATACCCTAGAAGAAGCAAGAAACTAATCGTCTTGGCAACAAAACAAAGAGAAGAAAAGCACACAAACATAACCTCACATCCAAATATGAATACAACCGGAAGCAATAATCACTATTCCTTAATATCTCTCAACATCAATGGCCTCAACTCCCCAATAAAAAGACATAGATTAACAAACTGGATACACAACGAGGACCCTGCATTCTGCTGCCTACAGGAAACACACCTCAGAGACAAAGACAGACACTACCTCAGACTGAAAGGCTGGAAAACAACTTTCCAAGCAAATGGTCAGAAGAAGCAAGCTGGAGTAGCCATTCTAATATCAGATAAAATCAATTTTCAACTAAAAGTCATCAAAAAAGATAAGGAAGGACACTTCATATTCATCAAAGGAAAAAATCCACCAAGATGAACTCTCAATCCTAAATATCTATGCCCCAAATACAAGGGCACCTACATACGTAAAAAAGAAACCTTACTAAAGCTCAAAAACACACATTACACCTCACAATAATAGTAGGAGATTTCAACACCCCACTCTCATCAATGGACAGATCATGGAAACAGAAATTAAACAGAGACGTAGACAGACTAAGAGAAGTCATGAGCCAAATGGACTTAACAGATATTTATAGAACATTCTATCCTAAAGCAAAAGGATATACCTTCTTCTCAGCTCCTCATGGTACTTTCTCCAAAATTGACCATGTAATTGGTCAAAAAACGGGCCTCAACAAGTACAGAAAGATAGAAATAATCTCATGCGTGCTATCAGACCACCACAGCCTAAAACTGGTCTTCAATAACAATAAGGGAAGAATGCCCACATATACGTGGAAATTGAACAATGCTCTACTCAATGATAACCTGGTCAAAGAAGAAATAAAGAAAGAAATTAAAGACTTTTTAGAATTTAATGAAAATGAAGGTACAACATACCCAAACTTATGGGACACAATGAAAGCTGTGCTAAGAGGAGAACTCATAGCGCTGAGTGCCTGCAGAAAGAAACAGGAAAGAGCATATGTCAGCAGCTTGACAGCACACCTAAAAGCTCTAGAACAAAAAGAAGCAAATACACCCAGGAGGAGTAGAAGGCAGGAAATAATCAAACTCAGAGCCAAAATCAACCAAGTAGAAACAAAAAGGACCATAGAAAGTATCAACAGAACCAAAAGTTGGTTCTTTGAGAAAATAAACAAGATAGATAAAACCCTTAGCCAGACTAACGAGAGGACACAGAGAGAGTGTGTCCAAATTAACAAAATCAGAAATGAAAAGGGAGACATAACTACAGATTCAGAGGAAATTCAAAAATCATCAGATCTTACTATAAAAGCCTATATTCAACAAAAAACTTGAAAATCTGCAGGAAATGGACAATTTCCTAGACAGATACCAGGTACCGAAGTTAAATCAGGAACAGATAAACCAGTTAAACAACCCCATAACTCCTAAGGAAATAGAAGAAGTCATTAAAGGTCTCCCAACCAAAAAGAGCCCAGGTCCAGACGGGTTTAGTGCAGAATTCTATCAGACCTTCATAGAAGACCTCGTACCAATATTATCCAAACTATTCCACAAAATTGAAACAGATGGAGCACTACCAATTCCTTCTATGAAGCCACAATTACTCTTATACCTAAACCACACAAAGACCCAACAAAGAAAGAGAACTTCAGACCAATTTCCCTTATGAATATCGATGCAAAAATACTCAATAAAATTCTGGCAAACCGAATCCAAGAGCACATCAAAACAATCATCCACCATGATCAAGTAGGCTTCATCCCAGGCATGCAGGGATGGTTTAATATTCGGAAAACCATCAACGTGATCCATTATATAAACAAACTGAAAGAACAAAACCACATGATCATTTCATTAGATGCTGAGAAAGCATTTGACAAAATTCAACACCCCTTCATGATAAAAGTCCTGGAAAGAATAGGAATTCAAGGCCCATACCTAAACATAGTAAAAGCCATATACAGCAAACCAGTTGCTAACATTAAACTAAATGGAGAGAAACTTGAAGCAATCCCACTAAAATCAGGGACTAGACAAGGCTGCCCACTCTCTCCCTACTTATTCAATATAGTTCTTGAAGTTCTAGCCAGAGCAATCAGACAACAAAAGGAGGTCAAGGGGATACAGATCGAAAAGAAGAAGTCAAAATATCACTATTTGCTGATGATATGGTAGTATATTTAAGTGATCCCAAAAGTTCCACCAGAGAACTATTAAAGCTGATAAACAACTTCAGCAAAGTGGCTGGGTATAAAATTAACTCAAATAAATCAGTAGCCTTCCTCTACACAAAAGAGAAACAAGCCGAGAAAGAAATTAGGGAAATGACACCCTTCATAATAGATCCAAATAATATAAAGTACCTCGGTGTGACTTTAACCAAGCAAGGGAAAGATCTGTATAATAAGAACTTCAAGACTCTGAAGAAAGAAATTGAAGAAGATCTCAGAAGATGGAAAGATCTCCCATGCTCATGGATTGGCAGGATTAATATAGTAAAATGGCCATTCTGCCAAAAAGCGATCTACAGATTCAATGCAATCCCCATCAAAATACCAATCCAATTCTTCAAAGAGTTAGACAGAACAATTTGCAAATTCATCTGAATAACAAAAACCCAGGATAGCTAAAACTATGCTCAACAATAAAAGGACTTCAGGGGGAATCACTATCCCAGATCTCAAGCAGTATTACAGAGCAATAGTGATAAAAACTGCATGGTATTGGTACAGAGACAGACAGATAGACCAATGGAACAGAATTGAAGACCCAGAAATGAACCCACACACCTATGGGCACTTGATTTTTGACAAAGGAGCCAAAACCATCCAATGGAAAAAAGATAGCATTTTCAGCAAATGGTGCTGGTTCAACTGGAGGTCAACATGTAGAAGAAAGCAGATCGATCCATGCTTATCACCCTGTACAAAGCTTAAGTCCAAGTGGATCAAGGACCTCCACATCAAACCAGATACACTCAAACTAATAGAAGAAAAACTAGGGAAGCATTTGGAACACATGGGCACTGGAAAAAATTTCCTGAACAAAACACCAATGGCTTATGCTCTAAGATCAAGAATCGACAAATGGGATCTCATAAAACTGCAAAGCTTCTGTAAGGCAAAGGACACTGTGGTTAGGACAAAACAGCAACCAACAGATTGGGAAAAGATCTTTACCAATCCTACAACAGATAGAGGCCTTATATCCAAAATATACAAAGAACTCAAGAAGTTAGACCGCAGGGAGACAAATAACCCTATTAAAAAATGGGGTTCAGAGCTAAACAAAGAATTCACAGCTGAGGAATGCCGAATGGCCGAGAAACACCCAAAGAAATGTTCAACATCTTTAGTCATAAGGGAAATGCAAATCAAAACAACCCTGAGATTTCACCTCACACCAGTGAGAATGGCCAAGATCAAAACTCAGGTGACAGCAAATGCTGGCGAGGATGGAGAAAGGGAACACCCTCCATTGTTGGTGGGATTGCAGACTGGTACAACCATTCTGGAAATCAGTCTGGAGGTTCCTCAGAAAATTGGACATTGAACTGCCTGAGGATCCAGCTATACCTCTCCTGGGCATATACCCAAAAGATGCCCCAACATATAAAAAAACACGACTCCACTATGTTCATCGCAGCCTTATTTATAATAGCCAGAAGCTGGAAAGAACCCAGATGCCCTTCAACAGAGGAATGGATACAGAAAATGTGGTACATCTACACAATGGAATATTACTCAGCTATCAAAACAATGACTTTATGAAATTCTGAGGCAAATGGTTGGAACTGGAAAATATCATCCTGAGTGAGCTAACCCAGTCACAGAAAGACATACATGGTATGTACTCATTGATAAGTGGCTATTAGCCCAAATGCTTGAATTACCCTAGATGCCTAAAACAAATGAAACTCAAGACGGATGATCAAAATGAATGCAGATCGCCCTGAGAGACACAGCCAGAATACAGCAAATACAGAGGCGATGCCAGCAAAAACCACTGAACTGAGAACAGGACCCCCTTGAAGGAATCAGAGAAAGAACTGAAGAGCTTGAAGAGCCTGAGACCCCATATGTACAGCAATGCCAAGCAACCAGAGCTTCCAGGGACTAAGCCACTACCCAAAGACTATACATGGACTGACCCTGGACTCTGACCTCATAGGTAGCAATGAATATCCTAGTAAGAGCACCAGTGGAGGGGGAAGCCCTGGGTCCTGCTAAGACTGAACCCCCAGTGAACTAGACTGTTGGGGAGAGGGCAGCAAGGGGGGGAGGGGTGGGAGGGGAACACCCATAAGGAAGGGAGGAGGGGATGTTTGTCTTTAAACCGGAAAAGGAATAACACTGAAATGTATATAGAAATACCAAGTTAATAATAAAAAAAAGTATACATATTGGGTATTGAATGGAAAAAAAAGTTTCCTCTCCAAATCTAGAACAAGTCAATAATGGCTCCTTTCACAACTTTTACTGAACATAATACTGGAAGTCTTAGTGAGAGCATTCAAGCAAGAAAAATAAATTAAAGTTCATCCAAACTAAATATGAGAAAAACCAAATTGTTACTATGGGAATATGACAGCACTTTATGTAAATAAAAAGCTTTAAAAGTTCACCAAAAGAACTATTAAAAATAGTTCTGAAGTTCTGAAAAGTCATAGGATACAAACTCAACATCACGTGGTAGAGTTGATGCAGGCTTTTTCATTTCCAAGACACTGCCCTGTGCTCTCTCTTATGTCTGCACAGGTGGACTACAGTGTTTGCCTGATTCCCCTAAGAAAAGTGTCCACCAGACAGCATAGCAATGGTTATGACTTCATTTGGTGGCTTCCTCATGCCTTGAGGATACTGAACTAATTATTAAGGGTAAAACAGGAAGTCCTCTTAAAGCACACCCAGCAGCCTGAAACTGCACTAAACCCCTGGACTCTATTTTCTGACCTCACTTCCCAGCTATCCTACAACAGAAAGCCCTAGTTATCCCAACACAGCTGAAACACAAGAAAATGACCTTAAATCCAATCTTATGAAAATGATAGAAGCCTTTGAAGAGTAAATGAAAAAAATCCCTTAGAGAAATACAGGAAAATACAATTAAATGGACGGAGGAAATTGATAAAGAGTTCAAGAACTGAAAATGGAAATAGAATCAATGAAGAAAACACAGACTCAGGGAATCCTGGAGATGGAAAACCTATGAAATAGACCAGAAAATAAAAATCATCAACAGAATACAAGAAATGGAAGCGAATCTCAGGTGTAGAAGATAAAATAGATGAAACCAATTCATCAATCAAAGAAAATGGTAAATATAAAAAGTTCCTGACACATAACATCCAGAAAATCTGGGTCACTATTAAAAGACCAAATTTAACAATAATGGTAATTGAAGGAAAAGATTCCCAGCTCCAAGGCCCAGAAAATACTTTTATCAAAAGCACAGAAGAAAATCTCCCCAACCTAAAGAAAGAGTTGCCTATAAACACACAGGAAGCTTACAGAACAACAAATATATTGGACCAGAAGAGAAAATCTTCCCACCACATGACAATCAAAACATTAAATTACAGAACAAAGAAAGAATATTAACATATAAAGGCAGATCTATTGGAATTACACCCTACTTCTTAACAAACACTCTAAAAGCCAGAAGGACCTGGACAGTATCTAAAAGACCTCAGATGTCAGCCCAAACTCTGTACCCAGTTGGGAGATGTACTTGGTCACCATACCTGTCTAGCTTCTATGTGGATTCTGAGTGTCTTGGAACCCTACATTTGCACAGTAATACTGTTGTCCACTGAGTCAAGCCCCCTTGATGTGCTTAATTACATCTTACCAAAGCTATTAAAATCATTATGTGCTCATTATACTATAAACAAAACTCTCATATATTTAAAAAAAATCTATCAGTTTCTCCAAAACATCCCATTATGCAAAACTAATAAAAATCATAACCATATTCTACCTGGAGACATTTTATGGATTTTTTAAGGTTTCTTTGACAGATGTTAATCTTGATTGGATTGAGAAATGTTTAGGAGAGTTATAAAGTTCTGGTCGTGTCTATTAAGATCAGTCCTGAATGTGGGCAGCAATGACTGCAGGCTGATCCAGATATAATGAAAGGAGTCCAAAAGAGAGCCTTACCCGGAGTCCAGCAGCTGCTGAGGGGAACTCTGACCAGCCAGTGTGCAGAGAGGAGATGCTAGAACCTATGGAGTTGCCTATGAGCTGTGTTATGGGCCGAAGCTTTCACCCTCATTGATGTGGACTTTCTGTTACCCATCTAATTTTGAGTCATCCCGGCTTCTGTAGCTAAGTCTTCACCCATACTTCTGCTAGTAGACCCACAAAACCCACTGGTCCACCAAAAAGAAGGAAAGCTTTAACATGTTTTCCCTGCTTTCTGACTGAGCTTCTCTTTTCCTTTGTTTATGAACTTTCTTAGGATCAAAGATCATATTTTTTGTGTTTCTTTCAGTCAGAGTGAAGGCCAAAAAATTAATATTACCTTAATAATATCACTGAATGACCATATGACATATGTCAGGAATCTAAAAACAGTGGCACAAGATAGATCATGGTGTCATCATCTTACGAACGGGAAAACTAAGGCTCAAGCATGGCAAGCCACAAGACTAGTAATAGCAAAGCTATTTCCTTAAGTCATAGTGTGTTTTTAAGTGACTATAGGAAACACTGTGTATTGACTTTTTATTTACCCTAGTATGAAAAGAGTATTATTTTTCTGTACATTATTTTAAGTGAATATATGAATTTGTAAGACTATTAGAAATAAAAATAAGATCCAAAGCAATAAATATTAATATATTACACTTTTTCAGAAAGTATTGTACTCAGAAGCAAGGAAATAAATATAAGTTGAATATATTTCTATTTTCAAACAGATCTGGGGATATATGAGCATCCCATGGAAGATACAGAGAAGAAACATATTCAAGATGTCATGAACATGCCAGGCCTCACGTGAGACATGGCATTCGGTCTGATTGGTGAAAGTCTAGTAGGAATGGGGTCACAGTAAGAGGTAGAATGTATCTCAGGCTATGGAGTCCTATGAGCAAGTAAGAAGTTGTATTTAGAAAATAACGAGTAAGTCAGATTGGTCTGGCAGAGCATGGGGAATAGAGACCTGAGGACTGCAGGGGAGATCTTAGAGGGACTGTCTATTAATTGTAATTGGTGCAATGGGTCCCAGAGGTCTCCAAGACCACATATACTCATCAATTCACTCCCCATACCATTGTCACCAAAGAACATATATATGAATGCATAGTCAAGAAATGCTGCCACACTGTGCCAGCATAGTTTGGTGATCAGAAGGCAGGTGATGATTCTCCACCATCCTTGCTTTCATCTCTGATGAAAGCACGCAGCAGCAGCACTCTGTGCTACTGAGGGAAGAACACTGGCTGCCATGACTTCTCTGAGACAGAAGCTCTGACCTGAGTCCTTCCCAACAAAGGTGGGATCAAAATCAAAGAGAACCTCGGTAGCTGTCACTAATCACTGGTGGGCATCACTCCTCCTTTGTAGTCAACAGAATTGTTGGAGACTTTGAACTCCAGGTAAGCACTGACTGGGCAAACTACTCAGGATACACAGTTAAACTATAGAAAATATTACATTGTACAATTAGCACTCATCTATGGTAGATAACATGTACCAAAGCTTTGATATCCAAAGAAATTCCAAACACCAGACCCAAATGACAGAGTAGAGGATCTGTCAGAGTTATTGAAATAAATCATAATTTCCTGGAGGTGTAGTTAAAGGGGGGGGCATTTCTTCCAGACTGAGGCAGTCACTACGAAAACAAGGAATTTTTTTATTTCAGTCTTTGAATGTCAATTATGTTGACTGTACTCTATTTGTTTCCTATAGTAGAAATTTGAGTGGGTTGCTACTGGATATTTGATAGACAAGCCTTGCAGGAGATCTTCCTAAAGACTCTCAGGATACTACGGAAAACCCTGAGGTCTATAGTGTAGAAGAAATAGCGGCCAGATCAGGCAATGACTGACTGGAGAATGGTTGAAGGATGTGTGTGTGTGTGTGTGTGTGTGTGTGTGTGTGTGTGTGTGTGTGTATCTCCCAACTACAATTTCCTCTCCTTCTTCTCCAGTCTTTCAGCCTGTTCCCCATCCATTCCTCCTCCATTTCTCTTCAGAAAAGGAGAGGATATCTAACAGTGCTGGCATCTCAAGTTGCAGTAAGACTAGGTGCATCCTCTCCGACTGAGGCTAGATGAGGCAATCCAATAGAAGGAAAAGGTTCCAAAAGGCAGGCAGCCGTCAGAACCAGTCCCTGCTCCCACTGTTAGGAGTCCCACATGAAGACCAAGGTAAACAACTGTAACGGATGTGTAGTTGGATGATGTTTTAACCCCTAGTTAAGTTCACTAATGATATTAATCTCCCAAACACAATTTAAAAAGCCACAACTACAGGTATAATGACAGAAAGTAAGACTATATTCCACTCCAAGAGCACACGATCAAACAACAAAGTTAGGTTAGGAAGGAATTTGTGGAACTACATTTGCTCAGAGAGAAGATGGAATTGCGTAGCTAGATATTAGTCCCAGTACAGTCAAGCAATAGAATTTAATTAGTGGACTTGACTGAAAGATATAAAACTGCATCCTATAAGAAAATAATTTAAACACACTGACACAGAAGTTGGTTATTCTTTAATATCATACATAGACATATTGAAAATACACACAGAAATTTGAGCATAGGTAATCACTGGCTTTTGTAATACAATGCAAACTTCTGTGTGCCAAACAGGTCAGTGGCAGGAGTCAAATTTCAAAATATATGTAAGATTATGGAAGTAGAGAGTACTTATTGGAATGCACCAAATCACAAATACAATCTTTCACCTACGCAGAAACATTTTAGAGTATCCTAGACAGGCATCTTATACCCTTTGAGGGAACAGGAAGCCTTAAAGTTGCCTGCATATCACTTCCTCTGCCAACAAGCTGCTTTTAGAAAGTGTTCCTTGGTGAGTCACATTCGCCTTCCTGTAAATGTGCTCAGCTGTTCTGGGTTGTGCATGTAAGAAAAGAGCAAGGTGACTCTGTGGTTTTTTCCATAGGACGCATGTTTTCACCCTGATGCAAATGATCCCAGCTATCTTTAGAAGTTCTCTTTTCAGATTCTAGTGCTCCATTAGAAACACCTGTTTCTCAGGAAAGACTTCGAAAGATGGTTTCTCAGTTTCACTCTCCTTTGATTTTAGATGTTTAGTCGAGGTTCTACAGCCAGGAATTTGTATAGTAGCCAGTACTCTGTGTGATGGTGCAGACTGCTCGGTAAATGTGAAGTTGGGAGATAATAACTTGTAACATCCAGGGATGGATGGGATTGACACATGCATCATCTGGAATCAGTTATGTCTGCTGACCGTCACCTCTGCCTTCACCAATAAACAAGACAGGGTATTTTTCAAGCAATGGCCTCTGCTTGAGGAATAGAACACTGGAAAACATCCATTTTCCTCCATGTTTAGAGACTCATCAATTGGAAGGAGGCCTTTGTACCTCCATATGCTTTCTAAAGCATCCTCTCTAACACCTCTCACCCACATGCACCCAGCTCCCATAGGAAGGCTCATTTCTGCCTGGGCCCTGAGTCAGTGTGACCATAGTCAAAACATATGTTGGTTAAACTGTAGAAGTAGAAATAATGTTTGACAACTGAGCAAAGCTCATATGAACTCACAGTGACTGAATCAGCAATCACAGGGTTCACACAGGTCTGCACCAGGTCCTCAGAATATATATCACAGGATTCAGTTAGTATTTTAATGGGGCTCCTAAATGTGTGAATGAGTAGATCTCTGATTCTTGTACCTTCTCTTGGGGATTTCTTATTTTTCTGTTGGCTTGTCTTGTTCAACTTCAATATAATGGTTTTTATTTTATCTAACTATATTCCATTTTGCTATGTTTTACTGTTATCTCTTAGAAGCCTGCTATTTTCTAGTGAGAGACAGAGGGGAAGTGAATCTGGATTGGATAGGAGAGGAGGTGAGGAGGAACTGGGAGGAGAGAGGGAGGGGAAACTGAATGCAGTTTATATTGTATAAATAATGAGTCTATGTTTAATAAGGGGCTGAAATAAAAGAAATAATGTGTGAGCTGTACTAGAGGCCAGATCTACTCATATGATCAATAAATTACACTTCCCATTTGAGAATGGAAATGTTTCTCAGGGGTAATTTTAATGTCTTGATTATCATATGTGGACATGAGTCAGACCCCAGCTACTAGTGAAGGGGGAAGATGTATTAAAAATTGGAAAGATGTCATAACTCCAGCAATTGGATCCTGAGGTACATGAGCAGTGCAAAGAGAGAGAGGTGAACCATGCTGAATGTAGGAAGTCACTAGGCAGTCTTGAGTGAAAACCATTATGGCACTACAGATGGGCTTGGATATTGTGTTCCTGCAAGTCAGCCAATTCGCAGAAAGACCGTGAGGATTAGAAATCGGGATATATATGTCAAACAATATACACATAAGCAGTCATGCAGGGGAGGGCCCAATGCCTCAGGTAGGAAGAAAAAAGTCAATCTAATAGATCAGGGAGAGAAAAGGTTCCAACATTGTATAGTCTTCGGACTGCAGATGCCAAGTAAAAGATTAGATTCTGGCTGGAGAGATGGTTCAGCAGTTAAGAGCACTGATTGCTCTTCCAAAGGTCCTGTGTTCAATGCCCAACAACCACATGGTGGCTCACCACACTCTGCAATAGGATCTGCAGATCTCTCTTCTAGTACATCTGAAGACAGCTACAGTGTGCTCATGTAAAGTAGATAGACAGACAGACAGGCAGACAGGCAGACAGACAGATCTTTTAAAAAAGACTAGATTCCAAGGAAGCAGAATTCATTGTCATCTTATCAGCAGTCCTAGATTATCTTTCAAAATTCAGAGAACAATTGACCATGTAGTGCCCTTTCCCAATCAATACTCCTACAACGCAATACCTGCCCCAAATGCTAAGGGCATATCATGGGAGAGGAGGTAGAAAGATTATCAAAGCCTGAGGATCAGGAACTATGCATTTGGATTGTGCTTTCTAGTTATGACCATAAAATATCAACAACATGGCTGCTTAAAAGTGTTTATACGACAGCATAGATGGGGGAAATTTCACAAGATCCTCCCCTAAGTGAAGAGTTTAACAACTGCTAAATAAAGGAGAATTAGTCTTCCCCAAGAATAAGGCCCCTGATTGGCTATATAACACCAAGTGATGGGTCCTATAGGTTATCCAATATCACATGGTCACCCCTAGAAACATGTTACACACTGATAGCACCAAACAGACTCAGTAGATTACATGTATATGTTTTTATTTATATGAATATATGACATAATTGTTTCAAAAGAGGCCATAAATTTGGGAAGGGGTTGATAACAAGTAAGAGAGGGGAAGAAAGGAGGCAAGAGAGGGAGTAAATGATGTGATTATATCTTAATTAATTAAAAAACCAGACAAATAAAATTGAGTTCACCTATTCTTACTCTTCTTGCTCTTTACTTCATGTACATCCGCTTCACTTTGTTTTTCTTCAAACTACTTCCGTTGATGTTTCTTACAAGGCAAATTATTTAGAAGTAAAGTATCTTTATTTGTTGTTTAGCATAGAAAGCATTTCTCATTCCTTATTTTCTTGTTTTTTAATTTTTTCTTACAATTGTTAAAGTAGATATTATTTTGGAGCAATCTTACTCATAGCAATGTTTATGGAAATTGCCCACTTATTCTCTGTCCCCTCCCCTGACACCTGTGTAAGCATAGCCTTTCACACTATCAACAGCCTGAACCAGGTTGTCCCACTGGTCACAACTGAAGAACCTACCTGGGGACATCATTATTTCCTACAGTCCATGGTGTGTTTCACTATTGCTAGTTTTTGTGTTTGCTGCAATACATTTTAAAAAACGCCAAGACCAACATCAAACTTCTCCTCTATGCATTTACATTTTGAAATACTCATGAAAAAAATCTTTGCCTACATTCAGTTAATGGTTACATATGATGCGGGATGTGGGTCCCTTTCTGTCCTTCTACAATACATATCCAGTTCCCCCAGGACAAAGAAATAAAAAGTAACCTCTACATTTATGAGTGGCATGCTAATATAAAGAGGAGACACTCAAGACACAAAAGCAAAAGCAGAAAAGTAACAGAATTAATAGAAGAACTGACTTAGCTTACCATGTCCAAACACATAAAAATCTAACCATGCCTCCAAAGATAACCAATTATCAGGAAAGAAAAATAGTGTCACTGTTTCCTGCATAAGAGAATTAAAGAACAAGGCATCTTGGGATAAAATCACCAACACGAAACCTTCTAAGCTGAGACTGAAACTTGGGTAAAAGATCTGTGTACAAATATCAAAACCTTCCATTGCTTAGAGTTTCACCTCAGCAAATCAGCACATGGCTTTTTTGAAAGAATCAACTTTTTAATATCTTTCTTATATTTAGAGCGTGTTACTAATCTTCCTTCTCAGGAAAAAAATTAATTTCTATTGATTTTTGTGGGGAGAGTCAAATGTTTTACTCAACAAATTTTATTTAAAGTTGCTATGCCTCGAAAGAAAGTGATGCACCATCCCTTCTTAGATGATGAAAAGAAGCCACTTTTTAATTTTAATTTTGTTTTACTGTCACTCCATTCTCTGCTGCTTAAGAATCACTGTACATAGAGGCACAAAAGCACATTTAAAAGAATCGCAACATAGTGGAAGAGAGGAGGAAACTGTGTAAAGAAGACAGGTCTCGAGAGAAGGGAGCATCGTGTCTGGGGTTTGGGGGAGTGAGAAGTGATAACATATTCATGATGCATATTTATGTTTGTATTTGCCCCACAGTGGAGCTGCAAGCTCTCAATTCTTTGTGGCAGATGACAGCTGGTCTTGAGCAAGACCTCAAAGATTCTTATGCTCTTCATTTGCACTAAGTTGCAGGAAGGTGAGCAGGCAGGGGCAAACCCGTGAACTCCTCCTGGTTACTCCTTCCTCCTACTCTACTGAAACTCTTTGCTCATGGACTAATAAGCAAAGGAACAGATAAGAGAAGCAGAGTATCGATGCTGGGCTGCTGTTGCTGATTCCACCGTGGTGCTCTGGAGTCCTCAGGTCAAGACTGTGGGGAAGGCATTGTATTACCCCTACAGAGTTGAAAATGCACTAGCCAGAGCATTAGGTAGCCCGAATTAAGTCATAAAACAAAGGGGCAAAAGGAATGTGGTTCTAGCAAAGACCACGTGGCTGCTGTTCTAATCTTCTGTGCACTAAATAAGACTAGAATTAAGAATAGAAAACTCAGGCCTGAAGAGTAGATGTGAGCTGAGTGGTCAAGTATAATATGAAGCCTACAACTCTGGGGTGTACATGGAACATTTTAGATTATATTTTAATTCATATTCTGTGAGCTGTGGTGGATTTTTTCTTTAACTTCAAAAGCTCTACCCGCTTTGATACCAACAGCTAGACTCAGCCACTAATAGCAACAAGGCAACTGAAGACAAGGACACAGAGAAAGGATATAGAGTCAATACATACTGGGAAGAGAAAAGAAATCCAGTGACTGCACGTTCATCGTGAGACTGAGGTTTAAATAGGGAAGGACGTGGGGCAAAGAGATCACATAATTAAGTCTAATCAAAGTTTGGTCCAGCCATCACTGTCAGCCCTGGTCCTGCAATGGGAGCCCATAGATTGCTAATCAATATTAATCAATATTGCTGTCAATAATGGGCTTCTCGGGAGATCACTGTAGATGTAAGTGTAGTATTTCCACTGTAGAAAATGTTTTAAATTTTGATGGTAATCTTTCATGCCCGCAGGTCTTACTGCTCCTGGAATCCAAGCTGATGGTGGATTTAGAATAGGGGCTGTCTGTGTCTCCAGCCTATGCAACCTATGCAGAGTCAACAGACGTGAAGGGAAGAGAGAGCAGAAGAAGGCTTTCATCTAGCTTTAACTGCTCTGTGAAGCAAAGTGGGACGTCAACTCCTTTCAACTCTGGAGCATCTAAGTGTCTGTCACAATAAGAAGCATTCAATCCATTGTCTTCTACAGTCTGTGAAAGGAGGAGGCTATGAGAAGTTTCAATCTCAGCTTAGAAGGTTTCCTGTTGGTAGGCTTCTCAGATTGGCCTCAACTGGAACTTATCCTGCTGGTCCTCCTTTCAATTTTCTACTCTCTAACCCTCTGTGGCAACATCACCATTATTGTTCTCACTCAACAGGACCTTCAGCTGCAAACACCCATGTACTTCTTCCTTGCCCACCTCTCCTTCCTGGACCTCTGTTTCACCAGTAGCACTGTGCCCCAGCTTCTAATCAGTCTTTCCCAAAGTGATCAGATGATCAGCTATGCTGGGTGCATGACCCAGTTGTTCATAGCGCTCTTACTGGGTGGAGCTGAGTGTGTGCTCCTCGTGGTGATGGCTTTCGACCGCTATGTCGCTGTGTGTCGTCCACTACACTACACCAGCATTATGCACCCTCTTCTCTGCCACACACTGGCCATCTCCTCCTGGGTGGGAGGCCTTGTGAACTCTCTGACTCAGACAACCCTCATCATGACCATACCTCTCTGTGGCCATCACCTGAACCACTTCTTCTGTGAGATGCTTGTTCTCTTGAAGCTGGCTTGTGAGGACACAGGGGGAACAGAGGCCTACTTGTTTGTGGCAGGGGCTATAATTTTGGTCTGCCCTGTAGCACTAATTCTAGGCACCTATGCACACATTGCCCATGCGGTGCTGAAGATCAAGTCAAGAGCTGGGCGCAGAAAGGCTCTGGGGACTTGTGGGTCCCACCTTACTGTGGTTTCCCTCTTTTATGGCTCAGCCATGTACACGTATCTCCAACCTGTCCACATGTATTCTGGGAGTGAAGGAAAGTTCGCTGCCCTCTTTTATACCATAGTTACTCCTATGCTGAACCCTCTGATTTATTCCCTAAGAAACAAGGATGTGAAGGGGGCTCTGTGCAAGGTACTTAGAAAAGGAAGAGACAAAGAATAGGAGAAAGAAATTTGAATAAAATTATATATTTCTCACAGAGTCAAGAATTCTGGACCCAACATACTTTTCTCTTAGAAGTCAAGACACAATTTCCTAGGCGGTGGTGGAGACTGCTAGAATATATTTCCTTAGTGACTTTCAAATAAAAAATTTAAAATGGTGTTCTTGAAACTGAAAAACACAGGCACTCTTTTTTTTTCTTCCATTTTTATTAAATTGGGTATATCTTATTTACATTTCAAATGTTATTCCCTTTCCCGGGTTCCAGGCCATCAGTCCCCTAACCCCTCCCCCTTCCCTTCTACATGGGTATTCCCTCCCCATCAACCCCCCCATTACCACCCCCAACAATCCCATACACTAGGGGGGTCCAGCCTTGGCAGGGACCAAGGGTTCCCTTCCACTGGTGCCCCCACAAGGCTATTCATTGCTACCTATGAATTTGGAGCCCAGGATCAGTCCATGTATAGTCTTTGCATAGTGTCTTAGTCCCTGGAAGCTCTGGTTGGTTGGCATTGTTGTCCTTATGTGGTTGCAAGCCCCTTCAGCTCTTTCAGTCCTTTCTCTGATTCCTCCAACAGGGTCCCATTCTCAGTTCAGTGGTTTACTGCTGGCATTCACCTCTGTATTTGACATATTCTGGCTGTGTCTCTCAGGAGAAATCTACATCCAGTTCCTGTCAGCCTGCACTTCTTAGCTTCATCCATCTTATCTAGTTTTGGTGGCCATATATGTATGGGCCACATGTGGGGCAGGCTCTAAATGGCTGTTCCTTCAGTCTCTGTTCTAAACTTTGCCTCCCTATCCCCTCCTATGGGTATTTTTGTTCCCCTTTTAAAGAAAGAGTGAAGCATCCTCATTTTGGTCATCCTTCTTAAGTTTCATGTGGTCTGTGAAAAACAGGCACTCTTAAAAAGAAAACATTATAAGATATAAATCTCACTACTAACAATAACTATACAAATTCAGAATGCTCTAATTATCATAAATAGTATATAAGCCAATCGCATCTTCTCTTGAAGACTAAAAGAGGAAACAGCTAAAAAGAATTATCACACTAAGAAATAAGCAATAAGGATTGAAGGAGCTAAAGGGGTTTGCAACCCCATAAAAACAATACAAACCAACCAGAGCTCCCAGGGACAAAACTACTGCCCAAAGAGTTCACATGGACTGACCCATAGCTCCAGCTGCATATGGGCCTTGTTGGGTACCAATGGGAGGAGAAGCCCTTGGTCCTGACAAGGTTGGACCCCCAGTGTAAGGGAATGACAGGGCAGGGAGGCGGGAAGGGGGATGGTTTGGGAGGGGGAACACCCTTATAGAAGAAGGGGAGGAGGATGGGATAGGGGGCTTAAGGACGGGGAACCGGGAAATGGAATAACATTTGAAATGTAAATAAAAATATCCAATAAAAAAGAAGCAAAAAAAGAAATAAGCAATATAAAAATATGTAAACTACATTAGGAAATGTTCAAAGGGTGCATCATTTTTATATTAGTGCATTTTCATTCTTCTTTTTCTCATTTTCTTTTCCTTTTTATCTTTGTGTTGATGTCATGTTACTCTTACATCAGAATAGTTTGTCCTAATCAAAAGATGCTTCTGCAAGGCTTATGGTAACCAAAAACCAAAATATCTGTTGTGCCGAAAGTTATGAGAGTAATGAACACTCATAACTATAGTAAATTACTTAAGAACAGATCAGATACCCTCACCTGGGCAGCACAGTGGAGTTGACCCTGGTGGCACAGGAGAGCTGGTTCCACAGGAATGAGAGTGGGAGAGCTGGCCCCACCCCTTGCCTAGGCAAAGCAAGAGAGCTGCCCCTTGTGGCACTAGCTTAGAAGAGCTGGGGGGCTGATCAATTCAGCCTCTACACAGGCCCAGATCCAGTGCTCTGAGTTGGCCTAACCCAACATCCACCCCATACGAACTGCTGGAGTGCATGAAGGGGCCAGTCTGGCAGATCCAAAGCTGCAGGATTTCCATGACACAAGGCAACAATAGGACATCTGAGAAAAATCCCAGTGAGGATGCAGTGTGGACACTGTAGCAGAAGCCAGAGACCCTGAACCAGACCAATAACTGATTGAATGAATATTTGTAAGGAAAGATGTGTGGACAAAAGGGTAGACTGTGGGACACACCATGACATACCACAGCTTTTATGGAGAGCTGTTTTGGGGGGTTGTTTTTCCTTTCTATATTTATATTTTTGTTTTCTTTGTTGGGGGGTTGCAAGGACAGAGAGTGAATATGAAGGATGGTGAGATGAATGAGAGTGTGATGCACAGTGTGAAATTCACAAGGAATCAATAAAAATAACAATGAACTGAGAGACAAAGAAAGGAAGACAGAGAGGAAAGAAGTACAACATAAGTAAATTAAAAATGCTGTACTAAGGACCTATTTGTCTGTAGTTACTGATGAGTTAGTTAATGCTTATTATTGACTGGATAAAAATATTTAAGAGACCCAAACATATATGTTCCTTTAAGAATGTGCAAAATGAAAGGAGGGCTAAGAAATTCCATGCACAGCAGGCATGGTGGCCCATGCATACACAGCAGATGTGGTGGCAGTTCCTGCACAGCAGGCATGGTGACAATGGGTGCACAGCAGGCGTGGTGGCAATGCATGAACAGCAGGCTGGTGGCAATGTGAGCACAGCAGGCATGGTGGCAGTGCGTGAACAGCAGGCTGGTGGCACGTGCCTCCAATCCCAGCTCGTGAGTGCATGAGACATAGAAACAGAAAAGACTAGAATATGTGTCTAGAAATGAAGAAGCATCAGTATGGTTGCAGTGACAAGTAATGATGAAAGAGTCAATGCAGCAAAAGGAAATAATGAGGTAAATGCATGCAATCGGTATCCGAGCCTCTAGGCACACTAGCAAGTAGATAATGAGAGTCTGTCGGTCCTGAGGTTTGCCCGAGAAAAATCAATCCAACCATTTTGAGCCAAATTTGGAGCATGCTTTATTAAATATTAAATGCTGACCAACAGAAACCGACAGATGGACTTTGGTCAGGACCACTCCCTGGATTTCCCAGCTGAGTAGCCCATGACACTTGTAGGGGCTTTTATGAATAAAACTCATAGGCCACCGTACTTTCCCATGAGGCATTGTTATTTTTCCAGGAATATAACTTCCAGCATTCCAAAAAGTTACCCAGTCCTTGGGCAGGTGGGGCTTACAGGTTAATTTTGGTTTTGTTATATTTCAAGAACTACAACTTCAAGCATTTCAGGAAGTTGCCTGGTCCTTGGGAGGATGGGGTTCACAGGTTAATTAGTCCAATTAAAGGCAGTATTACAAGTCCAATTCGAGGCAGTAATGCAGTGTTTTATGGGATTTTTCACTCTTTTGCACCAATGAATAAATACCAGGCCAGGAAATGTGTTAAATTGCATACTAGAACAAATAGATATAACAGATATTTACAGACTTCATATGACTGTAGCATTTTTTTATCAAGAGAATAGAAGACAGTCTTTGGGATATCATATAAGAAACCATGAAACACGGCTCACCAAAAGTGTTAGATTTCTTTCCTTTTTATTTTGTACATATGCATGTTTTGCTGACATCCATGAGGGCTAGAAGAGGGTGTCAGTTTCCCTGGAACTTTCTGTTGCACACTGTCATGTTGGTGCTGGCAATGGAAACCAGGTTCTCTACAAGAGAGGCAAGTGCTCTGAACCACTGAGCTCGACACCCTCCACACAATTCTTAATGAAATCATGTTCGATATTGTTTGTCACAAGGCAAAACCAAAATTAAGAACAAGAAAAGCTTTGGGAAATATACCAATAGATGAGAAAGAAACAATTGACTTTTAACAACCAACAACAAGGGGAAAATCAAGAATAAATTTCTCAATCTCCTTAAAAAAAGTAGCATTGAACAAATTACCCAAACCTGTATTATACAGCAAGAGTAACATACATACACACACACACACACATATACATGCTATATACACTACATGCATATATACACCAACGCATGCACTTGTGCACACATGCACACATATACCACATACTACACAAACACACCATACACACATACACATGCTACATACACACATACACTATATACATATACACACAACACACACACATTCATACATACCACATACACACACCACCACACATGTACACTTACTACATACACCAGACACAGCACAGTACATTACACACTATGCAAAAGGGACCTCAATGGATGTCCTGAAAGACAATCTGAGACCTGGAAGGAAAATGTCTTCAGGTGTGCCTTTTCTGAGAGGCATGCTAACAGGTAACTCTGAGCACCTGTGACCTCTGAAACTCTAGAGAAGGCCTGACACTCGGAGTAGCCCTACTCTGCCCTTCAAGAATACCATCCTATAAATAAAGTTGTTCTCTTTTCTACATAAAAAGAATCCAGAGAAGTTATGTGTCCATACATAGTCTCATTGGCCATTGCTCTTCTCGCCCAGGAATTCCAAGTTTTAGCTTGTTATTGTGCTGGCTACAGTTGAAGATAATATGGAGGTTGTGCCAAAAAAATTAAAATTAGAACTGCCATGTAATCTACCAACCCCACACTGGATAGGCACACAAAAGAAATGAAGTCGAAATTGTGAAGAGAATTGTCGGTCCAGGATTTATTACAGCACTGTTCACAACACTCAAGAGATGGAAACAACTCATTTCCTTCAGCTGGATGAGCTGTTTTCTAAAAATGTGGTAATGAAGTCTGGTGTCTCTTGACAGCATGAATGGACATGAAATGTGAACATAGACATGTTTATGTCCGTCCTAGACTCTTCATCCCCTACTTTTAAACTGTGCTCTATCCCTTGGCTGAGTCAACCTCAGCTTGGTTAGTGGAAGAGAACACACCACAACAAAATCCAGGTTACGTTCAAAACAACTCTGCCTTATGATGTGTGAGATAAAGCATCTGCCCAACAATGTTGCAGTGATAGTTCTGGAAAGGTCTATTAGTAAATCACATGCCATCCTAGGCTCTTAGTGAAAGCTACGTCTCTTTCTGCTGATCAGATATAAATACCACATTGCTAATGGGCCCTGAAAGAGATTCAATTCATAACCAAGGGGCATTGTTTGCATCACCTAACCTGCCTGTCACAAACTAGATACTATCTTAGACATATGTGGGATATATATATATATATATATATATATATATATATATATATATTGAATGTAGTAATCTTTAAGTGAAACTTGAACTTTGGTATGATGGGAGGAGAAGGCCTGGTCAGGAGCAAATGAGAAGTTGTATTCTGAGGAAACTGAATAATTCAAATTGGTCTGACTCCCTTCCCAATGGGGAATAGAAAAACCTGAAGAGTGCAGGGCAGTTCTTAGAGGACAGTCATTGGATGATAATTTGCCACAATGGGGCTCAGAGGTCTCTAAGGCCATGATGCTTACAAATTAACTCACTCTCCACTACCTTCTAGTGTCCTTTCCACTGTCCCTGGACATCAGTGCATTCAAGCCTTAGGATCAGAAAATGGAGTGATAATACTCCAGCTGAACATCAGGGTCAGAAAGAGGCAAAGGAATTGGGGTTAAGAGAGCAGCGGCTTGGTAAGAAAGATGCTCCCACCTTTGGCATCAGCATTCTCTGCTCTCATTGAGGGGGTGGACCACATACTATGCTAATTTCTGTAGCACAGTAACTCTGACTTGAGTCCCCTCTTACCAAAGACTGCATCAGGAGCCAAGTGGAAAATACCTTTTCATTACCAGTAGATCCCACATCTCTCCTCAGTGCCGATAGAATTGATGAAGATGAGAGTGATCATTCTGTCTTTGAGTTCCAGGTAAGTGCAGAATGCATGGCCACTCAGTCTTGATGGTTAAAATCTAGTAGGTAAGAAGTGGTCTACAAGATGATTAGCACTCGATTCCATTGCCCCGGTGCACACAGTGTGTGGACAAGTTAATGCTCATCAAAAAAAAGTTGTGTCACTCACAGAATAACTGGATCTCTATCTCCTGTTCACGCTATCTCTACTCTGTACAGAGCATCCAAAATCTATCCTGTATCATTTTCCAGTTGCAAATACTTTGCTTTAAGTAAACTGTAAGGGTTGATATAAAATTGTTTTGAACTCCCTTTCAAAATTCCAATGCTACAATGCAAAAGCTCAAGTAAATTGGAAACATCAGAGCCAGGAGCTGAAGAGAAGAGACATTGTCAGAATTGTTAGAATAAAACCAGAAGAATCTATTGGGGGGAAAGACACATTAGTTTCTCCTCTGTCTTCTCCCAGTTCCTCCCTACCTTCCCTCACATCTTGATCCACTCCCCATTACAAAACAGAACAAAGTAATGTTGGATACTTTGTACACAAGATAAAACAAACTTAGTATGTAAGATACCTACATAGTTAATATGTAAGATAAAACAAACAAATATTCATCACATTGAAATTGGACGAGGCAAACCAACAGAAGGAAAAGAACCCAGGAGAAGGCACAAGAATCAGAGACTCACTCGTTCACTTGCTTAAGAGTCTCATAAAGACACTAGACTGGAAATATGCCATACTATGTATGCAGAGGACCTGATGCAAGCCCATGCAGGCCCGGGGCATGCTGCTTCAGTCTCTGGGAGTTCATATGATTTAGAGGGCCTTGTTCTCCTGGTGTCCTCTATCCCTTCTGGTGGGATGTCTTCATCAAACCCCTCCTCTCAGGGTTTAAGGAACTAAATGGAAGAGAAGGAAGAGGAGGAAAGATTCTAAGAGCCAGAGAAGACAGGTGACACCAAGGAAACAATGCCTTCCCAACAGAACAGGACTAACACACATGTGAACTTGCAGAGATTGGCAGCACGCACAGGGCCCACCCAGGATCAAATCAGACTGGTGGCAGAGCTGAAAAGGGTAATTGGACACAGCTTCTGCTGTGCCAGAGCTGAAAAGGGTAATTGAACACAGCTTCTGGGCCTGATTGACTGGATATCTCCAGTTGATAAGTGCTTGAAAAGGAAAAGTTGTTTTTCTCCGATGGAGTTTCACTGGGTGTATAGGTCATACTTAATATAAACCTATGCCCAGCAGGAGACCCAACACAAAACCAACTGCACGGCAATGGTATTTTGGTAGATGTTTTTTCTCATATTGCTTTTTTTGGTCATTTTTAAATCTTACTGTATTTTTGCTTGTATATTATGGTTTCTGATGTTGTGATGTTGTGTTTTATGGGTTTTGGAGTGTGTGTATATGTATGCATGTATGTATGTATGTATGTATGTATGTATGTGTCTCTGTGTCTCTGCATGTCTGTGTATCTGCCTGTTTTATGTGCTTTTTTTCATTCTGGTTTGTTTGTTTTGTTTCTTGGTTTTGAGAGGGGGAGAGAGAGAGAGAGAGAGAGAGAGAGAGAGAGAGAGAGAGAGAGAGAGAGAGAGAGAATAGATGTGGAGGTGGTGGGGTGGGGAAGTGGGGCAGAGCTGGAAGGAGGTAGGGGAGGGAAGCCTGTGATCCAATATAATGTATAAAAATTATTTTCACTAAAAATGAGAGAGAGAAAGAAGAAATACATGTCTAAGACGGAAGATAGTTTGGAAAACAGCAGGAAGCATCCTCATTTTCTCCACACAAAAACATCAAATTGCATGTTTGACTCAAGTTTCACTATATCTGACAATATAATTAAATTAGTGGATGACCTGAAGGGTGAGGCACCACAAAAATACCTGGGAAAGTTAAGTATTTAGTGGAAACCCTAGTCTTCAGATGTTTTAAAGTGCACAATGAACCATCAAGATCCCTCAGAAGGTGAAGGAGCTCGATGCCAACGCTGACGGCCTCAGCTCCATTCCCAGGATTCACACAGCAGAAGACAATGAGTTCTCATACTTGTCCTCTGACCGCCACAATCATACCACACTACACATGAGCCCATACATGTACATACAGTGATACAATGTATAATATGGTAAGAAGAGAAGATTATAGCAGGACACTTTAAGAACTATTTCTGTTAGTAGGAATGTTTGCAGAGGCTAACTCTTCACTGGGGGTTGGCCATGGGGTGAAGGGAAAAAAGTGGGGAGAGAAAGAAAAGTGCTATGCTGCTTAGCTCAGGCTTCACGCCCATCCTTCTAGATGTGTGTTTTAGTTAATATCCCCGGGAATTAAAGGATAACTCCTCATGCCCAGAGGATGTTAGAAATAGCTAAATAGTCTGTAAATGTCCTGTTGGCCGTTGGGAAGGACAATCTTCTGAGAGTGCATCCTCTTGCTAGCATCATCCTACATGAACGTCACTGGAGTTGTACAGAGGGAGATGAGGACAGGTGAGGGAAGGGCCTTTTGCTACCATCTGCACATGTAGAAAAATCATTTTTAGTAATAACCAGGGGTCTCTATATGTTCAACGAGTGCCTTCTTCCATGGTATCTAAGTTTTATAGATGACATCCTAAAGTGACCGTGTATGGTGAGCTCTGTAGCCAGTGAATTAGCCAAATTGTATCTATGTTAGCACTGACAGGAAAGATGCCTTAGAGCCCAGAAGTATCACACCACCTTTGGCCAATATAAGTCAGAATATGCTCATTAGGCTGGAGGTAGATGAGCAGAAAGACGCACCCAAGGGAAGGTCCACTCAGCTGTGCTTAGCCATTCATTTCAACGAGAACCTTTGGTGTGTGCATCTTCTAGCTGTGAAGTATGAATATATTCATTGAGTGTGAGCATATTTTCTTGCTAATATTTTAGTATCTATATCTGATATAAACTCTTGGAAGGACTAAAAAGTGAACATGATTGCTGATCAAGAAATTTAGGTATAAAACTCATGCGTAGTAGACACACAGGAACAGACACACTGGAGATTTGATACAGACAATTGGTGGTTTTTTTTAATATATAAAATCAAATGGGCATGCTCCAAACTGCTGTGTGTAGGGATTCATAGTAATAAATAATTAAATGTTTTAAAGATAATTTAGAAGCTGGGAGACAGTTCCACGGGTAAAGTATTTGTTACAAAAAATGAGGACCTGGCCTAGGTCCTGGTTAAAGTTGGTCCTACACATTATCTTCTCATCCATGGTGCTGAAGTCGCTATATGTTCATCACTGATATCAGGAAACCAATCTGGTTCCTATCAGATAATGTGCTGTAGACCGTTGTAGATAATTTGGTGATAATCTCTCCTCCCTGTAGGTGCTGCTATTCCTGAAATCCAAGCTGTCTGCAGGATTTTTAAAACAAGAATTCCTTGTGTCTTCAAACTGTGACACCTAGCAGAGTCAACAGGAGATAGACCAGAATGAAGGCAAATGTGCCAGGCTTCAGATAGTTCTGGGTTACTTTGTGGACTCAAGTGACTTCAAAGAGCATACTCTGATTGAAAGCATTGAGGTGTCTTCTGGTTTGTAAGAGTGACAGTCTATGGGCAGCTTCAACACCACCTTAGAAGGTGGCTTCATTTTGATGGGCTTCTCAGACTGGCCTCAACTGGAACATGTCCTTTTTGTCTTCGTTTCAATGTTCTATTTTCTAACCATCTTTGGCAACTCCACCATCATCACAGTCTCACAAATGGATCGTCGACTACAAACACCGATGTACTTCTTCCTTAACAACCTCTCTTTTCTGGACCTCTGCTACACCACCAGCATTGTGCCTCAGCTTCTTGTCAATATTTCTGGAATTGACAAGACCATGAGCTATGCTGGGTGCATGACCCAGTTCTTCATAGCGCTCTTACTGGGTGGAACTGAGTGTGTCCTCCTTGTGGTGATGGCTTTCGACCGCTATGTCGCTGTGTGTCGTCCACTACACTACACCAGCATTATGCACCCTCTTCTCTGCCACACATTGGCCATCTCCTCCTGGGTGGGAGGCCTTGTGAACTCTCTGACTCAGACAAGCCTCATCATGACCATACCTCTCTGTGGCCATCACCTGAACCACTTCTTCTGTGAGATGCTTGTTCTCCTGAAGCTGGCTTGTGAGGACACAGGGGGAACAGAGGCTGACTTGTTTGTGGCAGGAGCTATAATTTTGGTCTGTCCTGTAGCACTAATTCTAGGCACCTATGCACACATTGCCCATGCGGTGCTGAAGATCAAGTCAAGAGCTGGGCGCAGAAAGGCTCTGGGGACTTGTGGGTCCCACCTTACTGTGGTTTCCCTCTTTTATGGCTCAGCCATGTACACGTATCTCCAACCTGTCCACATATATTCTGGGAGTGAAGGAAAGTTTGCTGCCCTCTTTTATACCATAGTTACTCCTATGCTGAACCCTCTGATTTATACCCTAAGAAACAAGGATGTGAAGGGGGCTCTGTGCAAGGTACTAGGGAGAGATACAAACACAAGGTAGGAAGGGAATAAAAGTTTATACAAATAATGTCTAATATTTCTCATGTGACAAAACTCATCTTGCCTATAAATGACTACTAGTCACCAGAAGACATTCCTCAGGAGGCATCAGAATTGTACTCCTTACTTACCTGAAAATGGAAACTGGTGGTTTAATACACCTTCTAGTCCAGTGTCCAGAGCCTCATGAAGCACAGATTAAGGAATAATTTGTGTCATACTTCTCAAAGGAATGAGTTTGGGAGAGAGGTAGAGCAATTCTCCTATGGAGAGTGGACACAGACTCTTAAGTATAATTGGGAACAAGAGAATATAGGAGGTTGGTCTGGTGCTGCTTGTATCCAAATGCCAAATTCTGTATCCCAAGATCTGGTTGCTCCAAGACAAGCAGATCTTCATGGTCACCAGCTTTTGTTGTAAACATTGCTCCCCACTCCCCAAGTTTTCTGTGATTGGTTAATAAAGACGCCTACAGCCTGAACTGGGCAGAAGAGAGGGGGCAGAGCAAACGTTCCTGGGCTTGGGGTCTCAGGCAGAGACCATAAGAGGGAGAGAGGAGGAAGAAGAGGAAGCTGCCTTGGGGTAGGTGCATCATGATCATGTAGCCACTGGCGTAGGAGCAGCCCAGGTGGAACGTGGCAAGTGATGTCAGGGACATTGACAGAGAAGTAGACAGAATAGCACAGAGGACAGATATCTGCCCAGCTCTAGTGCTTTAAGGCTTATTATAAATCTAAAGGTTTTGTGTCTTTTATTTGGAAACTATATGGCCATAGTGGGGCTAAAAAAAAACAAATAATATTCTACAAGGAGAAAAGACTAAACTCAGAATAAAAACACCATCCCCAAGTCAATATTCACAACGTGGTGCCAGATAAAAAGCATTGTTTCAACGGCAGAGACCAAGAGTTCATGTACCTCTCCTAAGTAGTTCTGACCCGGGTCATGTGTTCTCCCATCCCTAAGCCCATTTCTAATACAGTGATTGCAATTCTATGATGTGTGTGACAGTTAAGGCAACAAGAACAGAAACACTTCATGGAGCACATCAAATTTCAGATAACCCTATGTGGAAAAAAGAGAAAATCATGAGGGTCTCCCTGGTTAAAGGATTAAATTCACATGCCATTGCCTGGAACAAGATTCACACTTGGTTCACTTTTTAGGAGATTCTTTTTTGATAGTTGTTGGATGCCAGGCATTGTTCTAGGGACTGAAACTGTAAACCTGTGCAAGATAAGTCAATTGGTTTATCTTGTTTTGCTCACAGAGACTAGAGAATTGTGCTTTTTGACAAGTATGAACACTGTGTAATGAGTCAAAAGTGTTGATAAATCTGGGGCGGAGAGCAAACAGGATGTAAAGTAAATAAGTAATTAATTAGAAAACGTCCCCAGAGAGATAGACATTGTGGTCTTGAAGATGGAAGGAAAAACCAAAGCTACATAGGACTTATTTATTTATGTAGCTATTTACCTAGCTATTTATCTATTTATTTATTTTAATTATTCATTTTACATCCTGCTTACTGCCCTCTCTCGGTCACCCCTTCCTGCAAGCCTTCCCCCATCCTCCCTCCCCTTCTTTTCTGAGTGAGTAGGGACCCCCAATGTCTCACCCCACCCTGGTACTTCAAGTCTCTGTGAGGCTAAGTGCTTCCTCTCCCACAGAGGCCAAACAAAGCAGCTCAACTTTCTAGTACTCAATCACTCAACCATTGTAGGTAATGCCACCTCTGGATGGACCTATGCTGTGTAAGAAAGCAAACTAAGCAAGCTAAGAGGAGCAAGCTAGTAAGAAGCATTTCTCCATGGCCTCTGCTTCAGTTCCTGCCTCAAGTTCCTACCCTGAATTCTCTGAATGATAGACTGTAAGTTATAAAATCAAATAAACCCTTTCCACCCCAAGGTGATTTTGGTCATGGCCATTATCACAGAAATAGAAAGCAAACTAGGAAATTAATGGAGAAAGTAAAAGGATACATGCAATCAGGAAACAGAAAGCAGGACTAGAGAAAGTGAAGTAGCTAGGGGTGAGTGAGGATTGAAAATGGCAATGGGGAGGGATAAAACTAAGAGCAAACTATAATATACATGTCCACGAAGATCTATCGATAAAACCTATTACTCTGTGTTCTATCTTTAAAAGTAAATGCAGGTAAAATTCAAAGGCAAAAGAAGGAAAGAAATAGAGGGAGAGGAGAGAAGTGGAGAAGAAAGGGGAGATGGGAGGGGAAGGAGGGAGGAAAGAAGGAAGAAAATGAATGCATCCTAACTCATATAAAATAAAAATCAGTTGGATTAATGGGATAACTATCTGGGCATCGTATGAAGACTCCAGAAAAGAAAGACAGCTATAGTTTGCTTAACAAATTAGGCTTCACATACAACATGGAATTTGGTTCGTCAGGCAAAGGCCTAGTAGGGGTCACCTTAGGGAAGCAGAAGGAATCTTGGGCTGAAAAAATCACATGTGCAAGTAAGAAGTTGTCCTGAGAATACACACTAGGTCCCACAAGTTTAACAGAGCTGGGGGAATAGGGAGGACTAAGGGCTACAAGGCAGATCTTGGAACCAGTCAAGTTCATTGTAATTGCCACAGTGGGGCCCTAGGTCTCCAAGGTCATGGGTCATGCTTTGTAAGCAACTCATTCTCCACCATTTTCTGGGGTCTAGGGCTATAACTCAGTGGTAGAGTACTTGGTTTAACATGCAGGAGACCCTGGGCTCAAAGCCCAGGAAGGCAAGTGGATTCCCTCAGGACAGAGTTCATGTGTGCAGCTTTAGTTTCAAGAGGGGGGTTGATATCACACCAGCTACTTCTTGGATTCAAAGGGTCAAGGAAAAAGGGGACAGTCTCACCTCCTAAGTGAGGAGCCTCAGTATTGTCCACTACATCCACATCATGATTTCTAAGAGATGGGAATATTGACCTGAGCCCTTCTCACTACAGAACCAAAGAGGGAAGTGTCTCTCAGATATCACAAGTTGCTACCAGTCTTTAGTTGACCTCTCCTCTCCTTTGAAGCCAGTAAAACAGAGAGAGATAAAGACAAGAATTTTGTCCTTGAACTTCAGGTAAGTGGGGATGGGTGAGATATTCAGATTCACACGTAAAGGAGAAATATTCCACTAGGCAATTAGTACTAGGCCCCACTGTGTTGGGCTGTTAGTCTGGGAGCAAAGAACATTAAATTAATGTAAAAATATTTTATCCCTCGTGAACTCTTATATTCTCTGTCATCTGACCACACTGCTCTGTTAGACATCAGGTCTAAAAGGGTCTTGCCTCAATCTCTTTCTCTACAATTGCATCAAATTAGTGAAATACATTTTAAAACATAAAGAGTAAGGCTCTTATATACATAGTAAGTTGCAAACATCACCAAGGACCAAAGAATAGAACGTAGTCAGAGTTGTGGAAACAAACCAAAAGTTTCTCGGAGGGAGACACACAGAAGGTACTCATTATAGATGGTGAAAGTGTTCTTTGTGCAGTTCGTGAAAATTTACTCTTTCAAACTCAGCTAAACTGAATATGAACAATCTATGGTTTGAGGATATATACTGAATATCTAGGGTAGGTTATTCTTGGATATTTGATTAAGGAACCTTGTGGGTTTCCTGGAAAGCTTGTGGAGCAAAAAAAAAAAATGCAATAATGTTCTGTGTCCATCTTGAAAGGGGTACTTAAGATAAAGGTATAAGTGGATCTGTGCAAAGGTATGGGGTAAAGGATTGGCAGAACACCGCTTGGGTGCCTGGTTGGTTTTGATAGTGACATTAATGTTCCAACACCAACAGAACCACCACATGTGAAGGCTTAATGAAATAAAGTGAAGGTGGATTTAATTCTAACACAACACACTCAAGACAGTGATTAGGGATGAGTTAGTAGGTTCTTTTTCTTTGTTAAGTTTAAGAAATAAACTTAAACTGTATGGCTTGAATGTGGGTTCCATTATAATTTAGCAAGATCATCAAAACAGTAGCCTGGGAAGAAAAAGTTAATCATATATACTGTCAGAAATAAATAATCAAAAGTTCATTATTTAAAAAGAGTACACATGCAGTGTGGTGGATACAGATAAAAACTGATAATAATAATAATAATAATAATAATAATAATAATAATAATAATAAACAACCAAGTGTGGAAGAATCAAAACACTGTGCACCATGGAGATTAAGAGAAGGGGTTTAAAGGTTAGCATATTGTTGTCATTAGAAAAGTAAAGACCATGGCAAGGTGAAGTGTCATAACCCGGCTAGTACAAAACTTCACCTAATCAGAAATATTTTTACAAATTCTGAAGGGCACTCCAAAGGAGTGTGAAAATCTGAGTGTCGAGAACATGGCTCTCTCCCCAAGCACTCTGCTCTTAGAACCCTTTGTTTCTTTTCAGGTTTTCTTTATTGCCAGTCACAATCCTTTTTCTTGTAAATCTGACCCCCAGTCTGACTATTGGCTTTAGAACAAAGCGAGGTCCTCACCTCTAACCTAGGACTGGTCTTTGAAAACAAACACAAGCCAGCATCTGTCTTTATGTGTTCTCTTTTCTTATCTAAAACCTCATTAGAATGATTACAGTTGCCTGATGAGTTCTGCTATCCTCTGAATGTATGCATATAGTCACTGGTGTGATCCAATTATAGCCAGGAACTTGTTATTATTCTGTATTTCTTCTGACCAGTGCAGATTTTCAGGGTCTCTCTAGTTTGACACTTTCCTTAATTTCAATACATGATGATGGGTAGTAGTATAAGACTCGTCATTAGGAACCAGGATGCCTGCCTCATCTCATTTCGTGCTTTCACTGAGATAACAAGTTTCACTAAGAGAGCCAGGCTTGGTGGCATACATCTTGAATCCTACCATTAGAAAGCCAGAGGCAGGCAGATCTCTGAGTTTGAGGCCAGTTTTATCTACATGGCAATTTCCAGGACACCCAAGGCTACACGGAGAGACAATTTCATCCACAGAAAAGGAAATTGATGTAGTCAAGCAGTTGGTCACCTTTGCTAGAAGACTATGAAAAGTCAGTGAATGTCCACACCAAAAATATTTTCCTTAGTGTTTGGAAGCTGATTCTTTAGAAGGAGTTGATCTATATGAACCCTGGCAAAACTATACAAACACCTTTAACCCACATGCACTTGGTTCCCACAAGGATCCAAGCAGACCAGTTTCAGAGGTAGTGCATTGGAAGTCTACCTGGGTTCTGAAACAAAGGAACAGAAATAATTCATGGCCATACCAGAGGCTTAGTTATGATCCATGGGGGAAAAAAATACAACTGTTCTTAAACAGTGGAACTAATTCCCAGGGATGTTTTCTTCCTGTGATTAACACATACGGGCACAAATCAAAGCTTAGTACTGGCCACAAGAAGGAATGAAGAAAAGAATCTACAAGGCATTAATTAGCAAGGAGCGCAAGCCAGAGAAACTGGTTCCCAAGTAAAGGATCCATGGTCTGTGTAAGAGTTGCAAGATGGGCAGTGTCAGACGCAGGGAGTCTCTGGTCTCAGTGGTCCAGGTGAGCATTGATGTTGTGGTTCTGCAGACCAGCCCAATCCCCACAGAGCCTTGACCACAAGAAAACACAGCACATCCTCTCAAGCCACAAACTTATAAGGGGACACCCAGAAGTCAAAGTCTCATTTAGGCAGGAAAAGGAGTCATTTGATGGGGGCAGAGAAAGGAAACGCCTTGACTTTGAGGTTGCCTGGCTTCAGGTTGTGTCTTTGCATACGGCATTCCAGAATAAGATACTAGATCCCCGGGAAGCAGGACAATGTCTTTGTCCCACAAAGCAAGACTGAACTGACTTCGAGGATTCATGCCTCTCTAAGAAGCTGAACAACAGGTACTGCAGGATGATGCTGCAGGCTCAGTGACTTTAGCTCTCTGCGCTCTTCTGTGCCAGTTGTGTTCTAGATAGGGAGTGAAACTGAATTCTGTGAAAGACAGGGTTTCCACCGTACCCATCCGATTAGTCAGGGAGTTGCATTTGGTGAGAAATGGATGCATGGAACATGTTGGAGCAAAGAAATAGAAAGAGCCCCATAAAAGAAAGAAATAGGGGTAGAGATACAGAGGAAAGTCTTATGAGTGAAGAACAAAACAAATGACTCGTTGAACAAACTCTTGCAGGGCATGATCTTCAAGTCTCACTGTAAGCTGGAGACGACAGGTCCTCTGTCAGGAGTGTTGTTCTACCTGACCCCGAAGTTATATTCACTTGGGAAAGCACTGCTAACTCTTGTTGAGTCTTAGGTCATTGCATTGTGATATCTTGTCTTATAATTTCTTGGTAAATTGTTGTCAGGATTGCAGGTTTCTCTCCCCAACCCACTCTACGCTTATCCAACTAAGGTTTTGAAACAAAGCTCAATTCTCTCTGATTCTATTTTCTCTACCTATTTTGATGACTATTGAAATCTAGATGGTTTTGAAAATTATAAATAAAACTTTAGAGCATGAATGTCTAAGTTGTTGTGCCACCAGCTATTAATTTTCCCCTGAGAATATTCCTATATTCCTGAAATATTTATATGTTCTGTGTATTTTACTATATTACTAAAATGTGGAATGCATACACTCATTGAACATTGGTAGTTTTATTTGGAATTATTTTCTTGTTGTTATTGTTGTTATTTTTACACATAGGGGAACAAAGTCTCACTATGTTGTCCAGGATGACGTCAGTCCCATGATCTCCTTGTGTCAGCCTTCAGAATTAGAGGATTTCATGCTGTGTCAACAATCTTTAACACCAACAGAAAACTTATCAAGTTCTGAGTATAGTAATGGACACCTTTCATCCCACTACTTGGGAGGCAGAGACAAAGGGATTTCTGTACATTTAAAGCAACCCTGGTCTATGTAGAAAGTTCTAGGCTAGCCAGGGCTACATAATGAAACTCTGTCTCAAAAAAGAAATGTATCAAATGATTACTTTTTTGTTTTGTTCTTAAATACATAAACCAGAAGCAAGCTTTCATAACAGGGGACAGATGAACAGTACAACTGAACTGATCTGTGAGGATCTATCTGTAATTGTACAAGATCTGGCTTGAATAAAGCTGGTTTATGATATGTATATATCTTATATAATATGTATATAACTATATAACTATAACCATATATATGTATATGGTTGACAGTTTTACTCTTTTTCATGAGGGAGAAACCAAACATCTTGTTGAAACAATTGATTAGGCTCTTGAGTGTCTGTGGTTACCTTCCAGTTCAGTAAACTTACCACAATGCACCATGGATCAGTGTGCCAAAAATTATTCATACTAAGAATACATAGAAACCTCTTCATCCATGCTCTGTTTTCTTGGTTGGGTGGGTGGGTGATTTAGACTTGATTTTTTACCATGTTTTGAGACAGGGTCTCTGTCCTATTTAGATTCAGCTGTCAAAATGGCACAGACTAGGTTCATTTGAGGGAGTCTCAACTTGGGGAATTGCCAGAGCAGATTGGCATGTGGTCATGTCTTTAAGAGATTGTTTGATTAATGTTTCACGAGGGAGGACACAGCCCACTATGGGAAGCACCATCCCTAGGCAGATGGGCCTTAGCAATATAAGAAAGGTAGCTAAGCAAGCTAGAAGGAGCAAGATGATAAGCATTGTTCCTCTGTAGTTTTATTTCAGGTCCCTGCCTTGAGTTCCTGCCATAGCTTCTCTTAATAATGAGCAATAACCTGTAAAATTAACTAAGCCCTGTCATCCCGAATTTGTATGTGGTCAGTGTTTTATCACAGCAACAGAAAGAAAACTAATAGTCTTATGTGGCTCTTTAAGGCCTTCAATTCACTATGCAGCTGAAAATAATCTCTAATTCTTGATCCTCCAGCCCCTACCTCCCAAGCCCTCAAGGCAGTAAGAAGAATAAATTTTATACCTATGTCTCATTTTCATTATTTATCAATGACTATTTACAGCTTTCCATGTTCTCTTGTTGCTTAGTATGTGAACTTTTTAATTTTCCTAGTTTTTAAAATACCATTTTAAGACAATGCCTTAGAGTTGACAAAATACATTTAAAATTAACACACTACTTTAACATAGCCATATTCTACTGCAAGGGCAATCTAAGCATCTGATACTGACAAATCCTCCCTTATGTCATTACTGTTTATCAAGATATAGACATAGAGTATATATTTCTTGCAATAATTTTTCAAAATATCATCTGATAAAGCAAGAAAGAACCAAAAAGTCAGACTGATGAACTTGATCTGGTTCATCTTCTTTCTCAAACTACAGAGTCAGCCTCCCTCAGAGACTAAGAAAAATAAGAAAAACAAAAATCCATATCAATTACTAATACTGCATCTTCCACATTAGAATTTGAGAGCAGGTTCCACAACACTGCTTTTAGATCCTATTATTAAAGCCTACATCCTTTCTATGTTCAGACAAGCAAACATCATTCCAGAAGATTGAGTGGCCTGTCTAAAGTCATAGAACAAATGGGCTACAGGAATGTATTCAAGACAGGGCCACAGCTCTACACTCCAGTGATCTATCTATGTGCTAAAGAAAAGTTGAATTGAGAAAGACATGGTAGCCTGCACAAGGTGTGTACTGAATCAAGAATGGCAACATGGCAGCAGGGAGAAAAGAAGGGATCACAAGCTCCTACCCGTAGCTGAGGAAGAAACAATTAAAAACAAATAACAGCTAAGGGAGGGAGACTCTGTTTTCATTAGTGGTACAGCTTCCAGGAGGTCAACCATGCTCCAACAGCTAGCCCCATACCCATGTACATATGGGAATCACAAAATGGACTCAGTGGGTTACTTTCTGTGAAGGAGAGAGGACATAAAGTTAGGAGAGGGTAGGGAAACGATGCATCTAGTTGGGGTTGGGGGAGTGGAAATAAATATACTCAAAATTCTTTCATGCGTGTATGACATTCTCTAAAAACTAATAAACATTTATAAAGGAAGGTCAAACAGAAGTAAAAAAAGAATATTAACATCAATAAAACATGTAAGTTTGAGGCATCTAAGGAATAGTTTGTATACTTCAATGGAAGCATTGAGGTGTCTTCTGTTTGTGCAGGTGGAAGATTATGGAATATTTGAACACCAGTTCAGAAGAGGGCTTCATTCTAGTGGGCTTCTCAGACTGGCCTCACCTAGAACCTGTCTTTTTTGTCTTCATTTCTATTTTCTACTCTCTGACTCTCTTTGGCAACACCGTGATCATCATTCTGTCTCGACTGGACCTCCGCCTGCACACACCCATGTACTACTTCCTCTGCCACCTCTCCTTCCTGGACCTCTGCTACACTGCCAGCACTGTGCCTCAGCTTCTAGTCAATCTCTCTGGACTTGACAGGACCATCAGCTTTGGAAGGTGTGTGGCCCAGCTTTTTATAATTGCTCTCACTGGGAGGCAATGAGTGTGTGCTTTTGGTGACAATGGCTATAGATCGCTATGCTGCTGTGTGTCGCCCACTACACTACACAGCCATTATGCACCCCGTTCTCTGCAGGGCATTGGTTGTGTTCTCCTGGGTGGGAGGCCTTGTGAACTCTCTGATTCAGACAAGCCTCGTGATGGCCATGCCTCTCTGTGGACACCAACTGAATCACTTCTTCTGTGAGCTACCTGTTCTCCTGAAGATGGCCTGTGAGGACACAGAAGGGACAGAGGCCAATTTGTTTGTGGCTAGGGTCATAATCTTAGTGTGTCCTTTAGTGCTAATTCTAGGCTCCTATGCTCACATTGCCAGGGCAGTGCTGAACATCAAGTCCATGGCTGGTCGCAGAAAGGCTTTTGGGACGTGTGCATCTCACCTCATTGTGGTTACCATGTTTTATGGCTCAGCCATATACACATACCTACAACCTGTCCACAGGTATTCTGATAGTGAGGGGAAGTTTGTTGCCCTTTTTTATACTGTAGTCACCCCCATGCTCAACCCTCTGATCTATACCCTGAGGAACAAGGATGTGAAGGGGGCTCTGTGGAAGGTGCTAGGGAGAGGCACAGACTCCAGGTAGAAGAGCTAACAAGAGCCGGGAAATCATTTAATATTAGGTTACTGCAAAATTATTTGATGTTTACTATTGAAATGCATTACTCATAAATGTGATTATACGAGCCACCATTTTATTTTGGAATTTCTCACATTTTGCTAATGACATTACCTCTTTATTTTATATTTATTTTATATTATGGAAATGATTTGGGACAAATTCAAGCAACTCTCTTAGTTATATGTCCAACATAGGGTCAGCCTAGGAGGCAAAGACACTTTCATCACACTACGCCAACTCTTCAGGTTCCAAGGCTTCAGTTTCTGGAGCAGGATAGTGCACTAATCCCAAGACTTTACCTTGGGACTCAGGACACCTCATGCCAGTGTATACACTGGACTTATCTAGACCTCCACTGATCTCAAGGGACCAGATTCAGTGTAGACTTTGTGGTGTTTTGGGTGCATGGCTGTTGCATATAAACAGAGCCTTGTGCTATTATGGTTAGTCTACCTAGAGCCTGGGCAATTCCTTGCTTCTCCCCATAGACCACTGCTTACAAATGAGGCGATTACTGCGATACAGAGAGGCTTGTAGCATGAAAACAACCTTCCTGGGACCCCGTTCACTCTTGCTGAACAACACAGCAGCTAAATCTCTCTGGGCTTGCATCACCCTCTGCCTCTGAAACACTGACACACACCAGTAGAGCACATGCGGCTAACCTGGGCTTAGCCTGCCATCTAGTGCTGAAAAGGCAAAGGTGACTCCCGACTCAGAGAATGCAAAGAAGCCTACTTTAAAATGTCTACAGGGGAATCCTGAGACTGCAGGGCAGGACAGACTGCCACTTCTGTCCACCTTTGCGCACATCCCTGGCCCAAGAGGAAACTGCATAGTGCCTCGGGACACAGGAGTATAGGAGCAGTCAGCTGCAGGAGCCCCGAGGTCCAGATCTGCAACAAGATCTGGACTGAACTGGTCAAACAGCTCCCTGCACCCAAATCCTGGGGAGTGGGGGAAGATAGACCCTCAGAAGTGCAGACAGTCCTGAGAAACCAGAGGAGACTACTCACTTCCCACATTCCCGACTCAAGAGGAAAATGCCTTGTGCCATCTGTGCCCCCTGCACACAGGAACCTAGGAGAAGTAGGAGAAAGGACGAGAAAGAAATTAGGGAAATGACATCATTCATAATAGTTCCAAATAATACAAAATACCTCGGTGTGAATTTAACAAGGAAATGGAAGATCTGTATGTTAAGAACTTCCAGTCTCTGAAGAAAGAAATTGAAGATGATCTCAGATTATGGAAAGATCTCCCATGCTCATGATTGGCAGGATTAATATAGTAAAAATGGCCATTTTACCAAAAGCAATCTACAGATTCAATGCAATCCCCATCAAAATTCCAATTCAATTCTTCATAGAGTTAGAAAGAACAATTTGCAAATTCATTTGGAATAACAAAAAACCCATGATAGCTAAAGCTATCCTCGACAACAAAAGAACTTCTGGGGGAATCACCCTCCCATACCTCAAGCAGTATTACAGAGCAATAGTGATAAAAAAAACTGTATGGTATTGGTACAGGGACAGGCAGATAGACCAGTGGAATAGAATTGAAGACCCAGAAATGAACCCACATACCTATGGTCACTTGCTTTTGACAAAGGAGCCAAAATCATCCAATGGGAAAAAAGATAGCATTTTCAACAAATGGTACTGGTTCAACTGGAGGTCAGCATGTAGAAGAATGCAAATCAATCCATTCTTATCCATTCTTATCTATACAAAGCTTAAGTCCAAGTGGATCAAGGACCTCCACATCAAACCAGATACACTCAAACTAGTAGAATAAAAAGTGGGTAAGAATCTTGAACATATGGGCACTGGAGAAAATTTCCTAAACAGAATACCAATGGCTTATGCTCTAAGATCAAGAATCGACAAATGGGACCTCATAAAACTGCAAAGTTTCTGTAAGGCAAAACCCTGTCATTAGGACAAAACAGCAACCAACAGATTGGGAAAAGATCTTTACCAATCCTACATCTGATAGAGGGCTAATAGCCAATATATCCAGAAAGCCAAATAACCCTATTAAAAATGGGCTACAGAGCTAAACAAAGAATTCACAGCTGAGGAATATCGAATGGCTGAGAAACACCTAAAGAAATGTTCAGCAACCTTAGTCATCAGGGAAATGCAAATCAAAACAACACTGGGATTCCACCTCACACCAATCAGAATGGCTAAGAACAGAAACTCAGGCGACAGCAGATGCTGGCAAGGATGTGGAGAAAGAGGAAAACTCCTCCATTGTTGGTGGGATTGCAAACTGGTACAACCTCTCTGGAAATCAGTCTGGAGGTTCCTCAGAAAAGTGAACATTACACTATCTGAAGACCCAGCTATACCTCTCTTGGGCTTATACCCAAAAGATGCTCCAAAATACAACAAAGACACATGCTCCACTATGTTCATAACAGCCTTATTTATAATAGCCAGAAGCTAGAAAGAACCCAGATGCCCTCAACATAGGAATGGATACTGAAAATGTGGTACATCTACAGAATGGAGTACTACTCAGCTATCAAAAACAATGACTCCATGAAATTCACAGGCAAATGGATAGAACTAGAAAATATTATCCTAAGCGAGGTAAACCAGTCACAGAAAAACACACATGGTATGCACTCACTGATAAGTGGATATTAGCCCAAATGCTTGAATTACCCAAGATGCAATGAATAGACCACATGAAATTCAAGAAGGATGACCAAAATGTGGATGCTTCACTCCCTCTTTAAAAGGGGAACAAAAATATCCATAGGAGGGGATAGGGAGGCAAAGTTTAGAGCAGAGAATTAAGGAATAGCCATTCAGAACCTGCTGCACATGTGGCTCATGTATACACAGCCACCAAAACTAGATAAGATGGATGAAGCTAAGAAGTTCATGCTGACAGGAAACGGAAATAGCTCTCCTGAGAGACACAGCCAGAACATGTCAAATACAGAGGCAAATGCCAGCAGCAAACCACTGAACTGAGAACGGGACCCCTGTTGGAGGAATTAGAGAAAGGACTGAAAGAGCTGAAGAGCAACCCCATAAGAACAACAATGCCAACCAACCAGAGCTTCCAGGGACTAAACCACTACCCAAAGACTGTACATGGACTGACCCATGTCTCCAGCTGAATATGTAGCAGTGAATAGCTTTGTTGGGGCACCAGTGAAAGGGGAAGCCCTTGGTCCTGCCAAGGTTGGACCCCCAGTGTAGGGGATTGTTGGGAGGAGATAACGGGGTGAATTGAGAGGGGAACACCATTATAGAAGGGAAGGGGCAGGGGTTAAGGGCTGGTGGATAGGAAACTGGGAAAGGGAATAAAATTTGAAATGTAAATACGAAATACCCAATTTACTAAAAATGGAAAAAATGTCTGCAAGGACAATCAGAAAGCCAGATCTGAAAGGCTGGAATGAACACCTAACACTTCAGTTCATAAATGATGTTTCACAGCCGTACACACAAAGGGCTTTCATGGAAACTTGACTTCTGACTAAGGAATCAACGGAGCAAATGCTCAGGTGGAGTATTTAAAGTAAGTGTTTAAAGAAAATGAATTAGCAAATTCAGACACTACAGGAATAATGCAGAAACCTAAGCAAAAACAACAACAATTCAGAGACCCAGAAGCAATTCAAAAGTCGAACAGAAAGGCTGGGATGCAGTTCAGTGCAGAGGATTTGCTGACTATGAGCAAAGCCCTGGATTTGAGCCCTAAAACCATAGTAAAACAGAAAATCAGCAGAAACCACTGAGCAGAAGAGTAAACTAAAGAAAACTGACTCTGCCTTGTCCCAGCAGCTGTCAATCATCAATAGCCTTTCTGCTAAGGGTGGGAGCTCACAAGGCTCTCCCTCTCTGTGCTGGACTGTTCACTGGTTTAATCGTGTGCAGGTCTTGTGCCAATGATTTTTTTAATAGACAGAAAAACCTATCATTTTATCTTATAAGGGAACCCAGATATCTGGAAACACGGATCCCTAAGCGCTTCAGATCAAATTATTCAGGAGCTGAGCAGAGGCTACCCCCTAGAAAACGCACACAGTTCTTTCACTCACCCAGCCTCCTTTATTGTACGTCATCTTCCCAGATTGTGGCGGGGGCTTGTAGAATCCTGGATGACAAAAGAGAAACCTAAATCTCCCCTGTTCAGGACCTAACAACAAGCCTCGCTCCTGTAGACTCTGCCCATTTTGACTTATCAACATTTCTGGCAAAATAAATGCAATAGCAAATTACAAAAACACTTTCTGTGGTGGACACCAAAGTGAAGTATTTGAATAGCAGATTTCTTTTCTTTTGTTATTTTCGGACTCTATGGAGGTTCAAAATGAGGACCATATCGGTTATACAAAATGCCTGTGTATCACCAGGTTTTCAGGTATGTAGTAAACATTATTAGTTTCATTTAAATATTTTACTTGCTTTCCCTTGAAATTATTCACATACTAAAGTTACCAATGCCTCAAGGCATCATTACCCATCTGGCAAACTGTGGATCCAAGCCAAATGGCCATCAACAACTGTGTGGATAGAGATTTGATCTATTCATCAAAGAGAACCTTGTCAATCATGTAAAAGAATGGCATCCTAAAGTATGCTATGCTACCAAGGACAAACCCCAGAAGTGCTGAGGACATGCCAAAGGTCACACACGCTGTGAAGTGCCTTACTATGAAGCGTCCAGAGACACAAAATCACACCAAGAGTTTTCTGAAGATGACAGTCAGGACAGGAACTGAAAACGGGCATGAAATTAAGCGAGGTGACAAAATGTTCTAAAATGATAAATATACACATTTCTGAGTATACTGAGACATTGCAGTGTAAATATTAATTTAAGCATATGCATTTATGTGGAAAAATCTCAAGAAACTTGTTAAAATCGGTGTTAGATGATTATATTGAAGACAAAGCTATCATTTTACAAAAATTCAACATTCTTCCCACATTCTTCCTATGTGCAAAACCAATACACAGTATACTAATTGTATCATTTGCACTTTTATTAATGAAATTTGGTCTTAGATGATTTCATGCATGCAATGTATTGTGATTACTCTCAAGCCAACACTCTCTCTTATCTCCCTCCCAGTACCATATCCCCCTCTTCTACAGCTCCTTTCCCCACGTTCATGAGTGTGGGGATCCCTGAGATCACTAGGGCTAGCAGAGTGTTGATCTGCATGAGCCAAGAAGAAAATCCAGTTCGAAGTGACATAGTTAGCCAATGTTGGTTCAAACTTCTAGAGTCTGACACCAAGCAGTTTATTTTAGCCAAATTTAAGCACAGCACAATTTGCGGAAATTTTTTTCTGATAATAATTAACTCAATTATATGTGTAAAAAAGTTTAAGATGTGTTTATATTAAAACTCTCTAAGGGGATAGCCAGGTTGGGGGGGGGGTTAAAAAACTCTCTTCAAAGTACATATCATCTCTTCCATAATGATCTGGAGTCTGTTGACTCAGAAACAATGTTCAAGATCAAGGTATAGAGAGAATGACTGAGGTAAACCTAATAGCCTGTTGGAGTGAATACTGGCCTGGCCCTACAGATAACACAGAAGTTACCTATGCTATTGAAAACTACAAGTGACATCTCTCATAAGGTTGGTTTTTATTGGCTGAGAAACAATGTTCAAGGTCTATAGACGAAGAGTCTGGACTAAACAAACATAGTAGCTTGGAGGAATTGAGTGAAACCTGGCCCCACACATTGCAAAAGATCACCAAGTAATAAACTACATATATTCCCAGTTTTCTGGGTAGAAAACAGATTAACATCTTCTTTCTTTGAAGAGATAAGTCTACATGTTTATCCTTCCTGATTTCCTATTAAGAAGTCCTAGGGCCTATCTGTGTTCGAAAGGACCTCACACTCTCTACACATTAGTGATCCCTAATATTGATTGTCAATTTGACACACCTGAGAAGAGGAAACCTCAGCTGATGGACTTGTCTACATCATGTCTGTGGGGCATTTTTCTTATTGCTAATCGATGTAGGAGGACATAGGGCACTGTAGGCAGTATCACCCCTGGGTACATGAAGCTGGGTATATAAGAAAGATAGCTGAAAGTGAGCCTAGGAGAAATCCAGTAAACAGCATTCTGCCATTGTTTCTGCTTTGAACTCCAGCTTTGAGTTTCTTCTTTGACTTCCCTCCACGATGGGCCATGACTATAAGGTGAAATAAACCCTTTATTTCCTAAGTAGTTTTTCGTCCATGTTGTATCACACCAAAAGACAGCAAATTAAAACAATGACTTCAGATCATTGTTGTCATTGTTGTCGTTGTTGTATTTGTTGTTTTGTAGCCTAATAAGTTGACCTAGAGACCTCTATGTGCCTATCTATTAGGGATTATTCAATAGAGACTGGTGGGTCCACCAGTAGATAATGAATTCATCAGCAGGGAGGGATAGCCCTGTGACCGCCCTCACCAATGACTAGAGATGACAGGAATCTAGTCCTGAACAGGCCTGGTTCCGGCAATCACAGATGCTGTGAAATCATGAACACAATGGCTATGGCATGCTCAAAGATAATTTCACAGACTTTCTCCCTATCTTCTGCCTTGTTTATTCTTTCTGCCCCTTCTTCCACGATATTCCTTGAGCCTTAATGGGAGGAGTAAAAATGTCCTGTTTAGGACTGAGTGCTCAACTCTTCAGTTTTCTCAGCATCTTGAGCAGTCAAAAGTTCCTATGTTCATCATCGTGTTTTGTAAAGAGACACTTACTAATTAAGGTTAGCATTTGTCTATGGTTATAAGCATACATGTTTAGAAGATAGTTTGATGCCATGTCAATTTAACTACACAACAAAAAGTTTCCCACCTATGGCCTACAATCTCCTCAACTGTCTGCCTTATTTAAAAATTAGGTTTATAAAATCTCTCCTAAGAAGCAGACCTTGAACCCAATCAGAGTGTTCTTGGCTACCCCCTTAGCACCACTGGGTCCATATTCCTAGCAGACTGGCATTGTAGTTGTTAAATTCAGTTATGTAAGATTACTAATGTCTTTTCTCCTCCAACAGCCTACTTATCACCTTTCAGAATTATGAATGCTAATGGCAGGGAGGAAACTTTTGCTTAGTTCCAGCTTGTTTTCTCTATATCTTGTAACCAAAGTGTCCATACTTCTTTTTCAAACATTTGCTTGATTGTCAATTTGACCGGATTGAGAGGTACTCAGGAGATTAGGAAAACAACCTTCCAACTATATCTTCTCACATGTTTCCAAAAGTTAATTAGATGGGGGATGATTCACCCTGAATTTAGATAACATCCACCCTATATTGGGGCCCAATGGAATAAAGGGGGAGAAAGTCTTGAAGCCAACAGGCATAGGTATTTCTTTGCTCTTTCTGCCATGATTTTAAAGTCTCTGGTCTAGCATACTGTCTTAGTCATTGTTCTATTGCTGTGAAGAGACATTATGACCAAGGCAACCCTTATAAAACAAAGTACTTGATTGGGGGCTTGCTTACATTTTCAGAGTCTTATTATCATCATTTCAAAAAAACATGGTAGTATAGCACAATCTTAGCAGAACTGTACTGACAGACTGAATCTGTCAGAATGGCATTACCTAGACTTTGAAGCAGCCTTTAGTAACTACTCAGTGATTGTTGTCTGGGATTTATAGGGTTGCTCTACCAAAGGATTCATAAGTTTGCATAACTTGGTCCTAAGACATACCTGGCAAACCAAGAAGTCTCCTATGTCTGAGAATTGCTTAGACAATGGTTCCTTCAGACAACTCCTAGGTCAAACAAGAGGCACTGAAGTGAAGAAATTGATTTGCTAAAAGTGACTTCTGTGTGACAATAAAGAAGCTCTGCAAAATGGACTCAAAGTTCAGTCCTTGAGAGACTGACCCATCTACTGCTGAGAAACCTAAATCCATCCTGCAGTCTCTCTCTTTCTTCGTGCAATCATTCCATGTAACCCAGAACACTGAGATGGCAGCACAGAAGTAGCTATGAGTTCTACATCTAGATCCATAGGCAACAGGAAGAGAGAGAAGATGGACCCGGCTTAGACTTAGGAAACTTCAGTGCCCACCCTCAGTTACACATTTCCTCCAACAAGGCCACACCTCCTAATTCTTCTCAAGTAGTGTCATTTTCTGATGACTATGCATTGAAGTATATGAGCCTATGAGGACCATTCTCATTCAAACCACCACACATTCTGATCACAGTAGTCTGGAAGAGTAAGCCAATATAATTCCTTCCCCACTTCATTTTCTGAAGGTGTTTTGGCACAATGATGAAATGTCTGACTAACAAAACGGTGTAACACACAAAGATTCATATACTTTCTCTATTTTTTTAATCTAGAACTATAGTAAAGTATTCCTAGGAACTCAAATTGTTCACCCACACCTAGCATCTTAGCATTTCTAGCGCTATGATAAAACAATATGACCAAAAGCACCTTGGAGAGGGAAGGGTTCATTTGGTTTACAGACCCTGAGTCACAGTCCATTGAAGGAAGCAACAGCAGAAACTCAAACTGTGTGGAAACAAGGAGGCAGACACTGAAGAGGAAGCCATGGAGGAGTGCTGCTGACTGGCTTGCTCCACATGGCTTTCACAGCCTGATTTCTTATAGAACCCAAGACAACCAGTCCAGAGGTGGTCCCACACTCAGTAAGATGGGCCATCCCCCATCAATCACTGATTAAGAAAAAGCTCTACAGACTTGCCTATAACCCAATAATGAGGAGGCATTTTCTCAACTGAGGTCCTCTCCTCTCAGATGACTCTAGCTGTGTCAAGTTGACATAAAACTAGCCATCATACCAGCTTTAGAGAGAAAAGTGGCACTGAGCAGCTGTGTAAGTGACACTGGGTAAAATGTGCCTCAGCACTGTCTTCTGTGAAACCAGCATGATATCAGGAACTAATACTCGACATTATTGCATGCCTTGCCTGGGTTGATATGTGCAGAGTTCCTGGGAGAATTTCTTCTACAGCATAAACACTATGTACATTTAGCTATTATTATCCGTTAATTGATCAAGTCATCCAAATTAACACTCTTCCACTTGTATATAAAAATTTGTGCCATTTGCATTAATGGTGTATGAAGATAATAGTGTTTGCAGTGTTCGTAATCTTTCTCTTGATTGTGTTATGCTTCTTGTGTGAAGAAAAAGACTTCTACTTCTGACCTTGTGTGAAGTTATTTCAAGTACAGTGTGGTTTTGAAAACTTTACTAATCCAAGAGAATGTGTAGGTTCTGAATAAATGATAGTATTATGATGACAGAAACAATCAATATTTACCAAATAGCAGGCACTTCATACAGAGTGTACTGTTAATCCACAAAAAAATGTTAGAGAGTTAGATCATGATAGCATCTTATTGAGGGAAATTGAGGTTGAGTCATGTAAGGTAACAAAGCTATTAAGGTATTAGCAAAGATTTTTCCTTAACTCACACTATAATTCCTTAAATGATTATATAGGTAACTTAAGATATTAACTTTTATTTCCCATACCATAGGGAAAAAGTGTAATTTGCCCATTCATTGCTTTTGAACCAATATGTGAATTTATAAGTATATTTAAAATGAAAATGGAGCACTCGTCAATTAAATATTATAACAAAAATGAAAACGTCATACAACAAGTTTCAGTTGGATCAATGGAACAATTATCTGGGAATACATGAGCATGATGTGATGACTCCAGAAAAGGGAGACAGCTATGGAGTGAGGAACAGGACAGACTTAAAGCAAGCTGTGGAATTTAGTCTGTTTAGAAAAAAAGGCTCATGGGACTGGAGACAAAGTAGGGAAGCAGAAGGAATCCAGGGCTGTAGAATTGTGTGAGCAAGTTAGAGGTTGTCCTGAGAATACTGAATAAGTCACATAGCTCTAGGAGAATAGAGAGTCCTGAGAGCTGCAAGGCAGATTTTGGAGCCAGTCAAGTTCATTGTAATTGCCACAGTGGAGCCCCAGGTCTCCAAGGTCATGCTTTTATAAGCCACTCATTCTCCTCTGCTTTTAATGAATGCTTCTATGTGACTGGGGACATTACTCAGTGATATACTTACTACTTGCCTGGCATGGGTAAGACCCTGAGTTCAGTGCTACAATAACAGGACTTGAACAAAAGACTGCTGCTAAATGTCCTCAGGGCATAACTGGTGTGTATAGACTTAGGACCAAGAGGAGGCTTGAAAATATGCCAGCCGTTTCCTGACCTCAGTTGGTTGGTGTAGCATGCTCTTGGATAACGAGGAGGATGCTTCTACGTCCAGGGTCATGCCCCTCCACATCTTCTGCTGGATGTGCTATGTTGACCTCTCAAGGACAGGAGCTCTGAATAGAGTCTTTCCCAACACAGGTGAAATTGGGACCAAGAAGAAAAGTTTTTGCCAGACATCAGAAGGTTTCTCAATTTTCCGGTGGGTCTCATCTGTCCTTCAAGCCCAATACATTTGAAGAAAGTACAAGTGGGAGTTTTCCAACCTTGAACTCCAGGTATGTGCTGTATACTTGAGATGTTTAGATTCGTGCTATTAAAAAAAAAGCATCATAAAACAAATGCTGTATTGGACAATCAGCAATGGGTTCCCTTGTGTTGGGTCTCCAGTTTCAGGGCAAAGAAATTGTTAAATCATGGGAAAATATTTTACCCCATTAGAGTCTTTCCTTTTCTATTGTGTATACCCTGTAACTACTCCATATGCAGAATGTCAAAAAAAATTCAAAAAAGAACTCACTTGCATCTTTTTCTCTCCAACTACTAAAATAATGGAAATCATTTTTAATGTACATGGTGAAGGTGCACTTAAAATCAAGGTTCTTCTATACACAGTAAATAGTTGCAAGTTGATAGGAAATGAGCAGTCAGAGCTGTTCATAATGAACTAAGAAGAATTTCTTGGAGGAATACATGCAGAGGAAATTCATTGCAGAAGGAGACCACTGTGTTCTGTGTACAGAGTCACAATGAAAGCCAGACATTTATGAACCCACTATTTGAATGTCAGCTACACTGATTTTGACCCACCCCAGTTTAGGGGATTTATACGTAAATTCTGGGGTGTGCTCTTATTGGATTGCTTGGTAGAAGAGATTGTTTTTAGCCTTAAAAATGTGATATGGTTTCCAGTGTGGAAGACACTAGACACAGATCAAAGTATGGGTCTGCACAAGAGCAAATGGGCCAGAGAACTGATGGGAAGATGCTTTGGTGCCTACTTCTCATAGTGTCCTTGGTGACACAGCCCTCATAGAGGAGCCATGTGTAGCAGCTTGATGGAAAGAGCTAAAGCTAGATTCAAGTGGAATCATACCTGGCCAAGGAAAGAAGATGATCAGGAAGGAGTTTATCAGCCCTCCTCTTCTGTTCATAGACAAATGTTAACTGTGTGACGTGAATGTGACTCCATTGGACCTGACAAGGTCATCAGGATAAGGCTCTCAACTTATTTATGAAGCTATCCATAGACAGAGAGACCACAGACAGATGAAAAGATAAAGGCTGATTTTTATAATAAAGAAAACCAAATATGGTAATCTCAAAGTTCTGTACACCAGGGAAGTTAGAAGGAAGGATTTGGTTTTGTAACATATTAGCATTAGGAAAGTAAAGATCAGAACAGGATGAGATGTCAGAAACCAGCTAACACAGCCTTCACCTACTACAGATGTCTTTTTACAAAGTCTGAAGGTCACCTACAAATGAAATTAGGGATCTGAGTGTCAAAAATGTGGCTTTCTTTGCAGACAGTGTTATTTTAGAATGCCTCTTTTCTTTCTCAGATTTTCTTCTTTGTTCAGGTTTCCTAATCTCCTTTCCTGTAAGTCATATTCTCTCTCTCCCTCTCCCTCTCCCCTCCCCTCCCTCTCCCCTTCCCTCTCCCTCTCTCTATCTCTCTCTCACGCATGCACCAAAATATTCCCCAAGGATAGCTTCCTTCCATGATGACTAAATAAGGGAATGAGTGAGAACCTAGCTGTTGCCACAACGAAGTGTAGAGAAAAATATCCATGAGGGGTTAGCAGGTATCTTAGCTGAAGCACCTGACCTCTGAGTGACAGACAAGGGCTAGAAGAGTGGGGAAAGCTGTGCTAAACACAGGGAGTACCTGGCCTTAACACTGGGTGAGTGTTAGGGTTGTTGTGATTCTGTAGGAGAGCCAGTTGTCAGTAGAGCACTGGGGCTTAGAAAGCAACACTCGTTCACCAAATAAGAGACTCATAAGCTGCCACACAGGGATCAAAGGCCTGGTACTCAGAAGAATCTGCCTATCACACATAGAAATAAAACACCTTGATCTTGAGGTTGCATAGTTTGGAACTGTATCTTTGTGCACCATATGCCTGGATTTTAAAAAAACTAGATCCTCAGGAAGCAAGACAATGTCTTTGTCCCACTAAGCAAGATTGACTTCAAGGCTTCGTGGCTGTCTAAGGACCCATCCAACAGTTGCTTCAGGAGGATATGGAGCTTCAGAGATTTTATCCTGAAGTGCTCTTCTGTGCCAGCTGTTATTCTAGACAGAATGAAATTAATTCTGTACAGGAGAGGGCACCATACTCATCCATGTTAATCGTGGGCACTAGAGGATTACATGCTACCAGAAACTGGTGCATATGTCCTCAGGAAGACAGAAAGATGGGCTGATAGTTAAAGGTGGGGTCCCATGGAAGAAGAATATTCTGTGCAATCGACCCTTGTGTCAGATTACAGAAAACTTTTGCAGGAACGATTCTCTGGTCTCATTGTAAACTAAGATCCTTTGTAAGAAGAGTTGTCCAGTTTAGTCATTTGGGAAGGCACGGCTGACTTGCGTTGAGTCTCTGGTCATAACACCATTACATGTGTGTTTTCTAATTTCTTAGTAAATGGCTGGAAAACTTGCGAGTCCCACCAACCACATTTTATGCTTGTCCAATGGAAGTTGTGAGTCTAAACTCAGTTTCTCCTGTTCAATTCTACCTTCTAGGACACACTTTCATCTAAATCCAGCTACATCAGGGTCAAATTCTTCTATACTGTGCTGTAACATATCACCTAATTAGAATTCTAAGCATTTCTTCAACTATAAATATAGCATTTTGTGTAATTACAGAATCCATTCATAAAAATCTAGAGCAGGACTGGTTAATCACTGTGTAAGCAACACTGCAGATTTCTTCCTTCTCTCCTCTTACACAGGAAGAAAAGACTGCTGGGATATTTGCCTGCAAGAGACACAGGGCTGAGTAGCTTAACATCCTTATTCATTCAGCCACCCTTGTTGAATTTTTTTATTTTTTAAAGCATCCTCAGGATTTTTTTACGTGTTTATTTTTTCTGTGTTTTACTGTATTTTTTTCTTTTGGGAAAGAAACATTATGTAGTGTAGCCTGACTTCAAACCCATTCATTGCCTCAGCCTTTGGATGACTGAGATAATCGTGTGCTGTGCCACCAACAGGAGTAGGTTGAGAACATTTAATGTAGTCAGATCCTGTCAATCAAATCCCATCCAATTGTCTTTTTGGTTTTACAGCTAAGTAAACTAAAACCTACAGAATAGATCTTTCAAATTCTGGTAATAAAAACAAGGATTGAACTCATCCTCACAGATCTATCGTTGAACTAACAAGATCTTGTCTGTAGAGACTACCCAAATTTAAGCAGCTTTGATACACTTATTAAACTGCAAAGATACACTTTGTGTTCATGATTTATACTTTATCCTGTTTTTCAAAGTGTCAAGATATTTTTTTGAAATTATTAAATATTCACTGACAGATTCATTGATGATCATCTCTCCCAGTAAACTTGACAAGACAAAGTAGAAATTAGTTCAGCAAAAATTATTCATAGTAAACATAAGAAGAAGCTCTAGCAAGGAAAGGCTTGTTCCTGTTAGCTTTGCACATACTGTCCTATAATCTCAATCTCAATAATCGATTATATGATCAATATGATTGGTATGGTTGATATGATAAGCTGATATGACCCCACAAACCCAGCACTTGGGAGGCTAAGGTAAGAGGACTGGGAGTTGGAGGTTGGCCTGGGTGTAGAGCAAAACCCTGTCTTAGGAAGAAAAAGGAAGGAAGGAAGGAAGGAAGGAAGGAAGGAAGGAAGGAAGGAAAAGGAAGGAAGGAAGGAAAAGGAAGGAAGGAAAGAAGGAAAGAAAGAAAGAAAGGAAGAAAGAAAGGAAGGAAGGAAGAAAGGAAGGAAGAAAGGAGGAGGAAAGGAAAATAAAATTTTAACCTTTAAAGAACATTTTCACACTATTCTATTTCCATGTTTTATCAACAATAACTTTACAGGTCTTGGTTTTTCTCTCATTTCTTAGTAAATAAGTTTTTCGAGTTTTCTACTTTTTAAAATAAATGCATTTACGATTGCTCCTCTATCTTAAGTAACTTTTCTTCTAAAAGGAAAATATATGTATCTTAAAATACAGAGCTGGAGAGACAGCTAATGGTTAAATAGTGCTTGCTGCTCTTCCAAAGGCCCAGAATTCAGTTCCCAGCTCACAGACACCTTTAACTCCAGCTCCATAGGACCCAATACTCTCTTCTGATCTCTGTGTACACCCAGGTGCACAAAGACACACAGACACAAACTTAAATAATCGTAAAGAAATAATAAAATAATATAAAAATAATATTTAATAGTATCTTACACTATCAAATTTTTCATCATGTATCATCATTCATAATACTCATAGTATATATATTTTAATTAACCTATTTATTTATTTACTTTACATCTCAACCACAGTTTTCCCTCCCTCCTCTCCTCCCAGTCCTTGCCCCAATTCACTGACCCCAACTATGAACTCCTCGTCCCATTCTCCTTAGAAAAGGGGAGGCTACCCATGGATGCCAACAGCCTTTGGCATATCAAGTCGCAGCCTGTAGGTTACACTGGCTTTCACTCTCTACTTCAAGCGTGCTTGCAAGCACAGGTTTAAAAAAAATCTTTGTCAAAATCAACTTCAGGATGAAGCCCATCACTGTTTCTACTCAGTTTTGGGGTGTTATAAATAAAACTATATAACCCACTTTCAGTTGCTATTCATACATGAGATGGGCGATGGGTCTATTTTGATATTTCTGCACATGTAGATCCAGTTTCCCCAAGATAGACAAATAAAAGATGATAAATTTAAACAGGATGAAGTAAAACCAACTGTTTCAAAAATGACATGACCATCTAGACCTTCCTAACTCATGACCTTCCTGGTGCTGTGACCCTTTATTACAGTTCCTCATGCTGCGGTGACACCCAACCATAAAATTATATTGTAGCTACTTCATAGCTGTAATTTTGCTTCTGATATGTAACCCCCAAAGCACTCACAACCCATCCGTAAACAAAGCATGCTAGAATGACGAAGCAATTCTAAAAACTGGCAGAAATAATAAAAGAATTCAGCTAAATATTAAGATACAAATACCTCACAAAAATAATGTTCCCAAAGGCAACCACGAAAAAAGGAAAGTAGTCCACTGATCATAGCAATTAAATAAACACAATACATGAGAACAACCTTAACTAAGGAAATCAAAGAGCCCTACATTGAACACCTAAAATCTGGTGCTTTTGTTTAGCCCTTAGCACAGCAATCTCTAAAGAAAAGCAATTTTTAATTTTTGCCATATTTCCTTAGCTTTTCCAAATGTGCTTGTAGTTAATCTTCTTTTTAAAAAATAAATTACTGGATAGGAAATATGGTTCAGTAGTTTTTGTCATCGTTGCTGCAGAGAACCCACATAAAGTTCCCAGCGCTCACATGGCAGCTTACAACCATGAACAACTCCAGTTCCAGAGGATCTGACACCTTCCTCTGGCCTCTGCGGGCTCCAGGTATGCACATGGTCTATGGACATACATACAGGCAAAGCACTCACATACATACATTTTTTTTACAAAGCTAAAGTCTTTCTCATAGATTATGGAATATTCAATGTTTCACTCAAGGCAATGTCTTTAAGATCCACATGTCGTGAAAAAGCAACATGAATTGATCATTTCGTGTGACATTAAAGAAGGCATTGGTTGGTGTTTTCACATTGTTTGCTATTTCCAAGCAGGTTGGATCTCAAATGAGAATAAAAGTACCAAAGAACTCTTGTGACAAAATATAAAAAAAAAATATTTAGTTGCAAGAGCACAAAACCATTGAGATTCATCAAAATGAATATACATGTTTATTCCCAGAAGAAATTCATATGGCTCTTAGTCTTTTGGGACAAATGGAAGCAGGTCAAGGCTCAAAGAATTGGTTCATTGACCACATTTATCAAGCAAGAGTTGGAAAGTAAGAACCCAGAGGTCAGACTTGCAAACTCAGATAGCTTAGTTCTTTGTCTCAAGTGCTGAAACAGACTGTTTCAGAGACTAGAAAGGAGAGGAAGCCAAACAATACAGAACTCTAACATGCACCACACACAATGGATTCTCAATAAAGGTTCCACATCACTGCTTTTGGATCCTGATGTCAAGCCACAGGGATGGCAATAGACCATCTCTCCTTTCAGACAAGGAAGCATCATATCCAGAGAACTGACCAGAGGAAAGAGCCTGGCAAAAGTCATAGAACAAACAAAAAGAATTAGTTGAGGTCACATCATTGTCAACTTAGTTAACTCCAGGCTAAAGAAGAGGTGATAGGTAGGTAGGTAGATAGATAGATAGATAGATAGATAGATAGATAGATAGATAGATAGATAGATAGATAGAAATATAAGAAGTTAAAAAATAAAGGTCACTAATTTGAAAGAGAAAGAGAGACTTCTATGGATTGGAGGGTTCAGAGAGCGGGATGGAACACTCAACAGAATTGAGCAGAGTAGCAACTCAAATTATGTGATTTTGGTGCATTTAAGAATGAATAATGTTCTCCATAAATAGCATTGAGTTGTCTTCTGTTTGTGCAGGTGGAAGATTATGGAATATTTGAACACCAGTTCAGAAGAGGGCTTCATTCTAGTGGGCTTCTCAGACTGGCCTCATCTAGAACCCATCTTTTTTGCCTTAATTTCTATTTTCTACTCTCTGACTCTCTTTGGCAACACTGTGATCATCATTCTGTCTCGACTGGACCTCCGCCTGCACACACCCATGTACTACTTCCTCTGCCACCTCTCCTTCCTGGACCTCTGCTACACTACCAGCACTGTGCCTCAGCTTCTAGTCAATCTCTCTGGACTTGACAGAACCATCAGCTTTGGAAGGTGTGTGGCCCAACTCTGCATAGTGCTCTCACTGGGAGGAACCGAGTGTGTGCTTTTGGTGACAATGGCTATAGATCGCTATGCTGCTGTGTGTCGCCCACTACACTACACAACCATTATGCACCCCGTTCTCTGCAGGGCATTGGTTGTGTTCTCCTGGGTGGGAGGCCTTGTGAACTCTCTGATTCAGACAAGCCTCGTGATGGCCATGCCTCTCTGTGGACACCAACTGAATCACTTCTTCTGCGAGCTACCTGTTCTCCTGAAGATGGCCTGTGAGGACACAGGAGGGACAGAGGCCAATTTGTTTGTGGCCAGGGTCATAATCTTAGTGTGTCCTTTAGTGCTAATTCTAGGCTCCTATGCTCACATTGCCAGGGCAGTGCTGAACATCAAGTCCATGGCTGGTCGCAGAAAGGCTTTTGGGACGTGTGCATCTCACCTCATTGTGGTTGCCATGTTTTATGGCTCAGCCGTCTCCACATACCTCCAACCTGTCCACAGGTATTCTGAGAAGGAGGGAAAATTTCTTGCCCTTTTTTATACCATCATCACCCCCATGCTCAACCCTCTGATCTATACTCTGAGGAACAAGGACGTAAAGGGGGCTCTGTGGAAGGTGCTAGGGAGAGGCACAGATTCAGCTTAGAAGGGGGAAGGGGAGCAATAAGTGTTGTGTAATAACACTCATATTCTGAAACTCATACTGTCCTTTAACCAAGGACTTTTTAATCACCCTTCCCCAGACCCCATCGTTTCATTTCCTTTCTTGACTGGAAGTTAATAGTGATGGACTCATGTCAATCATCCTAGCATCGTGTTGAAAGGCATTGTGCAGTGTGTTGGTTTCTATCTTAACTTTCCAAAGGAATGAGTTTGATTGTAAGACACAGTGATCCTTCTAGAGAGAGTGGACATGGGTTCTAGGCATAGCTGATAGTGGAAGATCAAATTCAGAATAGCAGCACTTTCCCAAATTGTCATTCATTCATCGTGTCATGCCCTGCAGATGGTGATGTGCCAGAGACAGTCATTAGCATTCTCATATCCTTCATAAGTAAGTGTGACCCTGGCCATGTCCATCCATATCTCATGGCGCATCTCTACTGTCTTTTACGGAGGCTACTCTTCTACGCTATATGTGTCTATTAAGGAAAGCATGAGCAGTGGTACTCCATGAAGCACATCAAGATTCAGATGTGATAGCATTTCAATTACTTAGAAAAAAGCAGAAGCTTTAGGATGGTGTGGAATGAGAGGAAAGAGGCAATAGCCTCTCTTCAGCTCCATCATGAGCTGCTGTCATGCTATGTGGTGTGATACAGAAGGCATTTTCTCTTCAACCTCCATGTTTAAAGCATTTTTTCTTCACATTAGAGAGGAGGTGTCAATCAGATGTCCACCAGTGATTGAGTGGACAAAGAAAATGTGGTCCCTATATGCAATAAAATGTGACTCAGTCATTTAGAGGATGAAGTCCTTTTAGAGTCAGTGATCTGTTTAGAACAAGATGGCATTATATAGTAAGTGAAATAAGCAAGACAGAGAGTGTCAAACACCAGGGATTTTTATTCACACAATGACATTTACAATGATGATGTCATGGGAGTGGTGGATTGAGCACTGGTCACTGGAGGCCTAGGAGTGAGGGTGACATGGGACAGGAACTAGTTGACTAATAGGTACCAAAATTCACTTATATAGGAGAAGACATTCTCATCTTCTATGTTCCAGAAATATGACTATGTTCCAAACTCCATTATATATTTCAAAATTATGAACTAGAAGAGTCTCAACACATAAAAATAACAAAGGCTTTGAGTCCATAGAAATCCAAATTACTCTGATTTGATGATTTCATGTAGCATGCATGTTTAAATTATTACACTGTGCCCTATAGTAGTATACATCATCATATATAAATTTAAGATGAAAGTAAAACTAGTGACTTATAAATACAAAAATTATTTACCCAGTGAAAAGAAAGAGAATAGAGAAAACAAACATAAAAACAATACACCTAGAGAGATGATATAAGAAGAAAAGATTATAACAAAATAACAAGAGGGAAGGAGAGAAAAAAAAGGGAAGAAGGGCAGAAGATTTTATATATCTATATATGTATAGTATCTATACATGTATGTGTTATATGTGTGTCTGTATACATGTATATTTGTACATATATGTATATATTATATGATATATATTATATATAATATATATACATGGGGGAGACAATATTCTAGTGATAGTCATTTCTAGTGGCAGTCATATAAAGTCCAAATAATTCTTAGCTAAAGGATTTTTTTAAAAAGGTGAAGTTCCCCAGTTTCATTTCACCCCATGTATTTGGTGATTTAATGCACAGGTGTGGTTACTGGAGACAGAGCAAGAGTGTAATTAGGATCTCTCCATCATCATTGTCTCACAGTTAGAAACTTATTCATAGAATGAATGATTATTAACACTGCATAACAGCTGCAGAATCCAGAGGAATGCACACAGTGCCTAGGTTTAGTATAATGGATGATGAGAGAGAGAGAGAGAGAGAGAGAGAGAGAGAGAGAGAGAGAGAGAAACAGAGACAGACACAGAGACAGAGACAGAGACAGACAGCACACATGAAGCTCAGTATATAGACAGATGGAAAGCATCTGGGACAAACTGAGGGGAAACATGACCAAAATATACTGTGGGGAAAAAATATTTTTTTAAAGAAAGGATGCATCAAGAAGAAAGGAGGGAAAGTGTTGTCCGTAGAACTTTGCTCCCAACTGCAAGCAGCACAGGCAGTTCCACTTAGCGGGGCAAGAAGGAAAAGAAGGAATTAAGTCCAGTCTTTAGCTTAGAGAACTAGTACAGAGCCACCAAGCCAACCTTGGTGCTGTATGGAGCCTGTGACCCTTGCGTCTCCAGAAAACGTCCCAGAGCTACATTAGCACAATGGATAGGGGACTGTGTCCATGCTCCTCCTAATCGTGAACAACGGAGGCATGGCCAAGACTCTGCCTGCTGGGCAGTCAGGCATAGAAACTACATTTGGCTTTGGAGCTCAGTACAGGGCTATCATAGTGATATCACCAAGAAGATATCGAAGGTCCCTCCTAGCCAAGCAGTGGTCTACAGAGAGCCTTTTGACCTGCCCCCAAATCAGGCAGATATGTACACAACTGTAATAAAAGGTCAATTACTAGCTTGCATTCATAGTCTTGAATGTGCCTCTACCCAGGAATACACAGGATTTGGTTATTATAAGACTTGGGGCAGGCCTAGTTTAGCATCATCCTTGTAGGCAAGGAGCTATTTCCACCACCCTCCTGCAAGCATAATGCAGCCTGGGCAAAACCAGGCCACTGTAGATGGACACATGGAAACCTGTGTCAATATGGGAAACATTCATATTTTGATCTGCAGTGACATCAACTGAGACATGGTCTAGGTGCCCTCCTAGCACCCTAGAAATGAGGATAAAGACCCTTCCAGTCTCACAGAAGCTGACTAAATACAACTCCACATAACTTTCCTATATGAAATGCTGAAAGTTCTCTGCTCTCCAGAAAATAGGCATTAACAGCCAAAAGGACAATCCTGGGGCGGGTTAAGGTTCACTGGTAAGAGTAACTATACAAATTTAGAATATTCTAATACTACGAATATGCTGTAGAGGTCAATCATGTCACCATAGGGAAACTGAAAATAATTACATTCATGTGGGAAGAGATGGGCAAGATAAGTCTGTATGTCAAAATTCAAAATGTGGGATGGGATGCACAGTTTTTATATTAGTGTTTGTATAGAGTTTTTACAGTTTTTTTTTAATAAAAAAAATTGTATTTACTTAGAAGCATTCAGAATGTCAACAAAACAGCCGCCATTTTTTTTGCAATTACAGAGTGGTATTCAGTTAACAGAACAACAATTACCTTCGTAGAGTTTTTACAGTTTTATTATTATTTAAATTACTTTTTCTGTCTTCTTTATGTGCACGTTCTGATGTTATTGCTTCAAAAAATGTCATAATGAGAACATTTTTTACAAACCCTGTGGTTACCACAGAGGAAATGTCTATAACAGGCAAGCTAAAAGTGATATAGAAGTAATAATAACATGCTAATAAGAGTAAATCACTTAGCTACAGAAAAGAAAAGAAAGAAAAGACCTAAGAGAAGAAGAAAGAAGCACAGGAAAGAACTAATTTACTGATGAGTATATTGAGATCATCTGCAGACACTTTGACTATAAATGAGTTAAATTTTCAATTAAAAGACACAGGATGAATGGCTTGATGTTATGTGTTCCTTAGAATAAACTCATCTCCTACAATGAACATAGACTTCTAAAATGCAGACCACACAAAGACACAAGAAACCAGCCATAACTGGTGCCTGCGGTCCCAGTACTCAGAAGACTGAAACATTAGTTTAAGACCAGCCCACAATATATAGCAAGAAACTCAGGAGGGAGAAGAGAGAAGAGACAATGATAAAAGAGTGAATTCAGTACCCTAAATGCACAGAACACATGAAACTCAAGAAGGATCACCAAAATGCAGATGCTTCACTCCTTCTTTAAAAGGGAAACAAGAATACCCTTGGGAGGGAATAAGGAGGCAAAGTTTAGAACAGAGGCAGAAGGAACACCCATTCAGAGCCTGCCCCACATGTGGCCCATACATATACAGCCGCCAAACTAGATAAGATGGATGAAGCAAAGAAGTGCAGGCCGACAGGAACCGGATGTTGATGCCTGAGAGACACAGCCAGAATATAGCAAATACATAGGCAAATGCCATCATTAAACCACTGAACTGAGAACGGGACCCCTGTTGAAGGAATCTTAGAAAGGACTGAAAGAGCTTGAAGGGGCTTGAGACCCCATATGAACAACAATGCCAACCAACCAGAGCTTCCAGGGACAAAGCCACTACCCAAAGACTATACATGGACTGACCCTGGACTCCAACCGCATATGTAGCAATGAATAGCCTAGTAAGAGCACCAGTGGAAGGGGAAGCCCTTGGTCCTGCCAAGACTGAACCCCCAGTTAACATGATTGTTGGGGGGAGGGTGGTAATGGGGGGAGGATGGGGAGGGAAACACCCATAAAGAAGGGGAGGGAGAAAGGTTAGGGGAGAATGGGAATAACAATCAAAATGTAAATAAGAAATACTCAAGTTAATAAAGATAGGGAAAAAAGTCAATTCAGCAAGAAGGAAATCACAATTATAAATGTACATCTATTTGTTTATTTATATTATATTAATTTGATGATGATGTGATGATGATGTGATGATGATAATGATGATGATGATGATGATGATGATGATGATAGGGTTTGTAAAAGATAGGGTTTCTCTGTATAGTCCTGGCTGTCCTAGAACTCTATAGATGAGGCTGGCCTCAAAATTAGTGCTCCGTCTGCCTCTGCCTCCCGAGTGCTAGAATTAAAGGTGTGCACCAGTTTATATCAGAGCAAACATATATAAAAACAAGCACCAATATATCTAAATGGAAAGACAGACTCTTATGCAATACTATAGCAGAGGACTGTAATACCCTACTTTCAACAATGGGCAAATCATCTAGTATAAAATCAATAAGGAAATGGAGAAGTTGAGTTTGCCCTAGCACAAGTAGGCCTAATTCATGATTATTTCACACATCAGCAGAAAATATTTATTTATCAATAGTACACAGACCATTCTCCGGAAGAGATTATATGATAAGCCATGAAGCAAATTCCAACACATTTTAAATAAAATTATATCAAGTTTTTTTAACTTTTTATTGGTTCTTTGTGAATGTCACATTATGCACCCCAATTCCAGTCATCTCCCCCTCTCCTCATACCTGCTCTCTACACTTGCAACAACCTCCCAACAAAGAAAAATAAAAATCTCATTGTAGAAGTTGTAGTGTGTCACAGTGTGTCCCACAGTATATCCTTTTGTCCACATTTCTTTGCTCACAAATGTTCATTGCAATGACTCACTGGTCTGGCATAGGGCCTCTGGCTTCTGCTACTCTATCAATAATGTAACCACACTGGGATTCCTCTCAGATGGCCTGTGATTGCCCTGTGTCATGGAGATTCTGTAGTTTTGGATCTGTGTGATCAGCACCTTCACACACTTCAACAGTTAATCGATGGGGTAGATGTTGAGGTGGGCCAATTCAAAGCCCTGGATCTGTGCCGAAAAGGTATCTAAGCTGGTCAGCCCACTAACTCTCCTGCTCTCACGACCTTGGGGCTGGCTCACCTGCACCCCAGTCATAAGGACCAGCTCTACTGTGCTGCATGGGTGAGGTTCAGGGCCTGCTCTCCTGAGTGCTACAGCAGATGAGGGACAGGGACACTTGCCCTTGGCTCACTCACACAACCCAGCAAGCAGGGCCAGCTCTACTGTGCTGCCCAGAGGAGGAGCAGGGCCCACGCTCCCAAGTTCTGCAGCTGAGTAGGGGTGGGGTCAGCTTTCCTGCTTTCATATCTCTGGGACCAGCTCTCCCATGATGTCCAGGTGAGGGAGGGAGCCAGTTCTGCAGAGCCCTGGGACATTAACATGTTCTCAGGTGGCAACACAGACCAGGGATTTCTGTCTGGCCTTTGATGGTAATAGACCCCTGCTGTTGCAGAGTAACAGATTCAAATGTGTCCCCAACTGGCAGCACAGGCCGGATCCCAGCATAGACTCAGATGGCATCACCGGCTACTCACATCAGGCTGTTCCTCACTACCCCCAAGTCTCCAGTTCTGCCTCTCTTCATTGTGCTCACATCCTTCTGTTTCTTTATCTTCCATTTCTCCACCAATCTCCTGCTCTTGCTCCTTCTTGCTCTTGCTCTTAGTGGTCCCCAGGGTCTCTGAATGTCTTGGGTCATCTCAGAATGGGTCTCAGGAGTGCAATGCCCCTCTTATACATTATAGCATTGGGCAGGGGTCATCTTGGTCGTGGTTCGCCCAACCCCCAGGCCTGCAAGGCTTTGGACTGGTGGTGATTTCAGGCTAGCTGTCTTGTCTGGGCCCCATGGTGCCAGTTTGGTGGTCGTCTGGGGCTTACTCCCAGCACCGCCGGACTTGAGTGGCCCTTGCAAGGGTCATCTGTCTCGGGTTCCCTCCTACCCGGGGCTGCAGTCCAAGACAGAGTTCTTCCAGTTTTGGGCTTGCTGCCCATCCTGAGAGACCATCTGAGTCTGCCTGATGTCAGACAGGTAGTTGTTTCCAGTTAGCTCCCTGTCTGGGGCCCCTGGCACTGGACTGGGGGTCATCTCCGGCTACCTTTCTGCCTTGGCCCCCTGGCTAGCTTTTTCAGGGAATGTTAGGTTACTAATTACTCAGATGTTCATGAAAGCCAGGCAGTGGCAGCGCATGTCTTTAAACCCAGCACTTGAGAAGAAGAGGCAAGTGGATCTCTGTGCGTTTGAGGTCAGCCTGGTCAACAGAGTGAATTCCAAGACAGACAGGGCAGTAATGCAAAAATAAAAGAAAATAATACTGGTTATGATAGCTACAAAGCAAGAGGCCTACAGGTGATTTAATAAAATGGTTAAAGGCTTCTATAAAATATTAAGGAAAGAAACTGAAGGTATACACAAAATGGAGAAACAAAAGATAATCAAAGTCCTCCAAAGTCCATACTACTTAGAGAGCTGAGCACCCAGAAGTGCAGGAATCCTGAGACTGCAGAGCAGGACAGACTGACTTCTGCCCACATTTGCCCATATCACTAGCCCAAGAGGAAACTGCATAGTGCCTCTGGACACAGGAATATAGGAGCAGTAAGCTGCAGGAGCCCTGTGGTCCAGATCTGCAGCGAATCTGAACTGTCCCAGTCAAACAGCTCCCTGCACCCAAATCCCATGGACAGGAGAGCTAGATCATCAGAGGTGCAAACACTCTCATGAAACCAGAGGAGACTACTCTCTGCCCACATTCCTGACTCAAGAGGAAAATGCCTTGCACCATCTGTGCCCTCTGCACACAGGAACCTAGATGTAGGGGCAGGACCCTTCTGGTTCCTGCCCTCACAGAGAGCTGAAAGTCAGCAACCAGTAGAGACTACACGCCTGAGAGCAGAACACTCTGTTCCAATAACTGGCTAAAAGAAAACAGGAAAACTAGTCTACAGGAATGCTGACACACAGGCCCAGAGGACAGTCAAGCCACCATCAGAAACAGCAAGACAAGCTGACACCAGAGACAACCTGATGGGGAAAGGCAAGCCCAGGAACCAAAGCAACAGAAACCAAGACTACATGGCAACATCAGAGCCCAATTCTCCCACCAAAGCAAACACTGGATATCCAAACACACCAGAAAAGCAAGATCTAGATCTAAAATCACATTTTATCATGATGATGGAGGACTTTGAGAAGGTCATAAATAACTCCCTTAAGGTAATACAGGACAACACAAGTAAACAACTAGAAGCCCTTAAAGAGGAAACACAAAAATCCCTTGAAGAACTACTGGAAAAAACAACCAAACAGGAGAAGGAAATGAACAAACCCATACAGGAGTTAAAAATGGAAATAGAAACAATAAAGAAAGCACAAAGGGAGACAGCCCTGGAGATAGAAAACCTAGGGAAGAGATCAGGAGTCACAGATGCGAGCAGATTCAACAGAATACAAGAGACAGAAGAGAGAATCTCAGGAGCAGAAGATGCCATAGAAAACATCGACACAACTGTCAAACATAATGTAAAACAGAAAAAAATTTCCTAGCCCAAAACATACAGGAAATCCAGGACACATTGGGAAGATCAAATCTAAGGATAATAAGCATAGAAGACAGCGAAACTGCAAACTTAAAGGGCCAGTAAATATCTTCAACAAAATCGTAGAAGAAAACTTCCCTAACCTAAAGAAAGAGGTGCCCATAAACGTACAAGAAGCCTACAGAATTCCAAATAGATTGGACCAGAAAAGAAATTCCTCCCATCACATAATGGTCAAAACACCAAATGCACAAAACAAAGAAAGAATATTAAAAGCGGTAAGGGAAAAAGGTCAAGTAACATATAAAGGCAGTCCTATCAGAATTACACCAGACTTCTCACCAGAGACTACTAAAGCCAGAAAAGACACTGGGCAGATGTCATACAGACCCTAAGAGAACAAAAATGCCAGCCCAGCAAAACTATCAATTAACATTGAGGGAAAAACCAAGATATTCCATGACAAAACCAAATTTACACAATGTCTTTCTACAAATTCAGCCCTACAAAGGATAATAAATGCCAAAGCCCAACACAAGGAGGTAAGCTACACCCTAGAAAAAGCAACAAAGTAATCTTTCACAACAAAACCAAAAAGAAGAGAAGCACACAAACATAATCCCACCTCCAAATAAGAAAATAACAGGAAGCAACAATCACTATTTCTTAATATCTCTCAAAATCAGTGGACTCAATTCCCCAATAAAAAGACATAGATTAGCATACTGGATAAGTAAAGAGGACACAGCATTTTGCTGCCTACAGGAAACACACCTCAGTGACAAAGACAGACACTACCTCAGAGTAAAAGACTGGAAAACCAACTTCCAATCAAATGGTCTGAAGAAGCAAGCTGGAGTAGCCATTCTAATATCGAATAAAATCGACTTTCAACCAAAAGTCATCAAAAAAGATAAGGAAGGACACTTCATATTCATCAAAGGAAAAATCCAACAAGATGAACTCTCAATCCTAAATATCTATGCTCCAAATACAAGGGCACCAACATACATTAAAAAAAAACTTACTAAAGCTCAAAGCACACATTGTACCTCACATGATAATAGTAGGAGATTTCAACACCCCATTCTCATCAATGGGCAGATCATGAAATCAGAAATTAAACAGAGACATAGAGACACTAAGAGAAGTTATGAACCAAACGGACTTAAGAGATATTTATAGAACATTCCATCCTAAAACAAAAGGATATACCTTCTTCTCACCACCTCATGGTGCTTTCTCCAAAATTGACCATATAATAGGTCACAAAACAGGTCTCAACAGATACAGAAAGATAGAAATAATCCCATGCATCCTATCAGATCACCACACAATAAGGCTGATCTTCAATAACAACAATAAGGAAAGAGCACCCACATATACATGGAAGCTGAACAATGCTCTACTCAATGATAATTTGGTCAAGGAAGAAATAAAGAAAGAAATTAAAGACTTCTTAGAATTTAATAAAAATGAAGGTACAACATACCCAAACTTATTGGACACAATGAAACCTGTGGTAAGAGGAAGATTCATAGCTCTGAGTGCCTGCAGAAAGAAACAGGAGACAGCATACATCAGCAGCTTGACAGCACACCTAAAATGTCTAGAATAAAAAAAAGCAAATACACCTAAGAGGAGTAGAAGGCAGGAAATAATCAAACTCAGGGCTGAAATCAACCAAGTAGAAACAAAAAAGACTATACAAAGAATCAACAGAACCAAAAGCTGGTTCTTTGAGAAAATCAACAAGAAAGATAAACGCTTACCCAGACTAACCAGAGGGCACCACCGAGAGTGTGTCCAAATTAAAAAAATCAGAAATGAAAAGGGAGACATAACAACAGAATCTGAGGAAATTCAAAAAAATCATCAAATCCTACTACAAAACCCTATATTCAACAACACTTGAAATTCTGGAGGAAATGGACAATTTTCTAGACAAATACCAGGTACCAGAGTTAAATCAGAAACAGATAAACCATCTAAACAACCCCATAACTCCTAAAGAAATAGAAGCAGTCATTAAAAGTCTCCCAACCAAAAAGAGCCCAGGACCAGATGGGTTTAGTACAGAATTCTATCAGACCTTCACAGAAGACCTCATACCAATACTGTCCAAACTTTCCCACAAAATAGAAACAGACAGAGCACTACCAAATTCCTTCTATGAAGCCACAATTACTCTTATACCTAAACCACACAAAGACCCAACAAAGAAAGAGGACTTCAGACCATTTTCCCTTATGAATATTGATGTAAAAATACTCAATAAAATTCTTGCAAACCGAATCTAAGAACACATCAAAGCGATCATCCATCATGATCAAGTAGGCTTCATCCCAGGTATGCAGGGGTGGTTCAATATACAGAAAACCATCAACGTGATCCACTTTATTGTTGTAGTTTGCCCTGGAGTTATCTGTATTTTGATACTAATTCCACTGCCCTAAGGGCAGCTACCTAGACACATATTCAGGAATCGGGTGACTTCATCAGAACCTTCTCCTCATTGAATTTGTAAAATATAGGTGAGGGGCAGGTACAGGATAGAAGGAGGCCTGTCATGGGAGGAGAAAGAAGGATGGGCAGGAGAGAAGTTTGAAGGAAGAGGAAATTGGAACCGAAAGGAGGGGACATGGGGGAGAAGGAGAGAAGCTGTGGCAGGACAATGGAGGCTGATGTTAAGATTCTGCTCTGTGTATTTACAGGTTGTTGTTAATGTTCCTAAGGGATGGATAGTACTGGGCTTTGTATGTTTAGGTGGGCAATTATATCTTACCAATTGGGTCAAAGATTATTGTGTTATGTGTTCTTTTATGTGACAGTTTGAGTGTAGGAAAGTGTGTAGCGGCTGGAGACACTGGACTGCCACGGAGGAGTTGGGATGCGTTTCCGCCAAGATATCTAGCAGATATCTTGGGGCACTGTGGTGGGAACCTAGAAATATAAAAGACAACCTATACTTTTATATTTTTTATATTTTTGCAACAGCACTATATAAACAAACTCAAAGATAAAAACCACATGATCATTTCATTAGATGCTGAGAAAGCATTTGACAAAGTTCACCATCTCTTCATGATAAAAGTCCTGGAAAGATAAGGAATTCAAGGCCCATGCCTAAACATAGTAAAAACCACATACATCAAACCAGTAGCTAACATTAAACTAAATGGAGAGAAACTTGAAGCAATCCCACTAAAATCAGGGACTAGACAAGGCTGCCCACTCTCTCCCTACTTATTCAATATAGTTCTTGAAGTCCTAGCCAGATCAATCAGACAACAAAAGGAGGTCAAAGGGATACAAATTGGAAAGGAAAAACTCAAAATATCATTATTTGCAGATTATAAGATAATATACGTAAGTGACCCCAAAAGTTCCACCAGAGAACTACTAAGCCTAAGAAACAACTTCAGCAAAGTGGCTGGGTATAAAATTAACTCAAACAAATCAGTAGCCTTCCTCTACATGAAACATAAACAGTCTGAGAAAGATATTAGGGAAACGACACCCTTCATAATAGTCCCAAATAATATAAAATGCCTTGGTGTGACTTTAACCAAGCAAGTGAAAGATCTGTAGGATAAGAACTTCCAGTCTGAAGAAAAAAATTGAAGAAGATCTCAGAAGATGGCAAGATCTCCCATGCTCATGGATTGGCAGGATTAATATAGTAAAAATGGCCATTTTACCAAAAGCAATCCACAGATTCAATGCAATCCCCATCAAAATTCCAATCCAATTCTTCATAGAGTTAGAACAATTTGCAAATTCATCTGGAATAACAAAAAACCCAGTATAGCTAAAAATATCCTCAACAATAAAAGGACTTCTGGGGGAATCACCATCCCTGACCTCAAGCAATATTACAGAGCAATAGTGATAAAAACTGTATGGTACTGGTACAGAGACAGACAGATAGACCAGTGGAATAGAATTAAAGACCCAGAAATGAACCCACACACCTATGGTCACTTGATTTTTGACAAAGGTGCCAAAACCATTCAATGGAAAAAGGACAGCATTTTCAGCAAATGGTGCTGGTTCAACTGGAGGTCAGCATGTAGAAGAATGCAGATCGATCCATTCTAATCACCCTGTACAAAGCTTAAGTCCAAGTGGATCTAGGACCTCCACATCAAACCAGATACACTCAAACTAATAGAATAAAAGGTGGGTAAGAATCTCGAACACATGGGCACTGGAGAAAATTTCCTAAACAGAACACCAATGGCTTATGCTCTAAGATCAAGAATCGACAAATGGGACCTCATAAAACTGTAAAATTTCTGTAAGGCAAAGGACACTGTCATTAGGACAAAACAGCAACCAACAGATTGGGAAAAGATTTTTACCAATCCTATATCCGATAGAGGGCTAATAGCCAATATATAAAAAGAACTCACGAAGCTAGACTCCAGAGAGCCAAATAACCCTATTAAAAATGGGGTACAGAGCTACACAAAGAACTCACAGTTGATGAATATTGAACGACTGAGAAGCACCTAAATAAATGATCGATATCCTTGGTCATCAGGGAAATGCAAATCAAAACAACCCTAAGATTCCACCTCACACCAGTCAGAATGGCTAAGATCAAAAACTCAGGCAACAGCAGATGCTGGCGAAGATGTGGAGAAAGAGGAACACTCCTCCATTGTCGGTCAGATTGCAAACTGCTACAAACTCTCTGGAAGTCAGTTTGGAGGTTCCTCAGAAAATTGGACCCAGCTATACCTCTCCTGGGCATATACCCAAAAGATGCTCCAACATATAACAAAGACACATGCTCCACTCTGTTCATAGCAGCCTTATTTATAATAGCCAGAAGCTGGAAAGATCCCAGAGGCCTTTCAACAGAGGAATGGATACTAAAAAAGTGGTACATCTACACAATGGAGTACTACTCAGCTATCAAAAACAATGACTCCATGAAATTCATAGGCAAATGGATAGAACTAGAAAATATCATCCTGAGTGAGGTAACCCAATCACTCATTGATAAGTGGATATTATCCCAAATGCTCAAATTACCCAAGATGCACTGACCACATGAAACTCAAGAAGGATGACCAAAAAGCGGATGCTTCACTCCTTTAAAAGAAGAACAAAAATATTCATACGAGGAGATAGGGAGGCAAAGTTTAGAGCAGAGACTGAAGGAATGACCATTCAGAGCCTGCCCCACATGTGGCCCATACACCTACAGTCACCAACACTAGATAAGGTGGATGAAGCTAAGAAGTGCAGGCCGACAGGAACTGGATATAGATCTCTCCTAAGAGACACAGCCAGAAGATGTCAAATACAGAGGCAAATGCCAGCAGCAAACCACCGAACTGAGAACGAGACTCCCAATGGAGGAATTAGAGAAAGGACTGAAAGAGTTGATGGGGCTTACAACCCCATAAGAACAACAATGCCAACCAACCAGAGCTTCTAGGGACTAAACCACTACCCAAAGACTATCCATGAACTGACCCAGGGATCCAATTGCATAGGTAGCAGTGAATAGCCTAGTAAGGGCACCAGTGGAAGGGGAAGCCCTTGGTCCTGCCAAGGATGGACCCCCAGTGTAGGCAATGGGGGCGGGTGAATGGGAAGGGGAACATCCATATAGAAGGGGAGAGGGGTTAGGGAGCTGATGGATAGGAAACAGGGAATTAAAATAACATTTGAAATGTGAACAAGAAATACCCAATTTAATAAAAATAGAAGAAAAAAAGAATTATTTGTTCATGTTATGAGTCTAACAGCTCACCACTAATTAGGATTAAGAAGGACATGTCTACCTTTGATTTAAGAAGAAGTGAAAAACAGACTCTGAAGTGTAAAAAGAAACAGAGTTTAATTATGTGTCAGTTTTGTGGTATCTCAGAGGAGAGAAACAAAAGATGAAAAAAACTCCATACTACTGAAAGCAATGTATAGATTCAATATGTTAAATCTATTCGATTCCTATTAAAATATGAATGACAGGCTGAGAACACAGCTGAGCTAAGAGGGTGCTTGCCTGGCATGCAGGAAGCCCTGGAATCAGTCCCCCAGAACCCCAGAACCCCAGAACCCCAGAACCTCAGAACCAGGAAAGCTGGGAGTGCTGCACAATGTCAGCAGCTGGGAAGAAGAGGCAAGAGGATCAGAAACTCAAGGTCATTCTCTGATACACACCTGGTTCAAGGCCAGCCAGGCTTCATAAGACCCTGTCTCATTATGGAGAGCTGAGAGGTGAGTCCGTGGCGAGGAGTCTTTTCTGCTCTTACAAATGAGCCAGGTTCAGTTCCTAGCACCCACAGGGCAGCTCACCACCATCTGTCACCCCGCTTCTAACCAACATAGGGACATTTATGCATTTATGCACATCTGCGCATGCAAGAAAAACACACACACACACAAAATAGATAAATCTAAAAGTGCAGGTTGCATTTATGTATTAAGAAATATATACTCAGATATGTACATATGACAAGGATTAAAGAAAAAGACATTAATTTAAAAGAGAAGGTAACGTGGGAGGGTTTAGAGAAGGGAAATGGAAATGATGTGGCTATAATCTCAACAATAAGAGTACTACTTCTTCAAATGTCAAAATAAATAAATACTTTTAAAATATTGTACACACGACTAAAGGAAACCGCGGCAAAGACTGCGTGGAATGACAAAACCCCTGAGTATCCAAAGCTGACTCAGCAAGAAGGGAAAAACGCAGAGGCTCTAACTGTCTGACTTTAAAATATACTCCAGAGCCATAATGGACGAAGCAGTGTGTCACTTGCGTAAAGGCAGAAGCTGTGCCAATAAAACAAAGTAGAGGGGGCTGGAGAGATGGCTCAGTGGTTAAGAGCACTGACTGCTCTTCCAGAGGTCCTGAGTTCAAATCCCAGCAACCACATGCTGGCTCACAACCATCTGTAATGAGATCTGAGGCCCTCTTCTGGTGTGTCTGAAGACAGCTACAGTGTACTTATATATAAATAAATAAATAAATAAATAAATAAATAAATAAATGCAAAGTAGATATCCTAGAAGTAACCCCACACTACTACATATGATTGATTTTTGACAGTGCTGCCATGCACATGCTGGGAACACTAGCTATCCACATGCAGTAAATGAAAATAGACCCCTATCCCTCACTTGTCACCAAAAAACAAAAAATCAGTTCAGAAAAAAATCAAATCAAACCAACCACTGAAGACTTTAATAGGCCACCCTAAAGAATAAAACTATTGGTAGAAAACAGGAAAAACCCTCCAGGACATGGAAACCAACGTGGCCCCCAAATGTACAACAAACTTATCCAAAAGGAGACAAATGAGATTAGGTCAAATAAACAACCAACAAGATAAAAAGGCAACCTGTGAAATAAGATAAAAAATATTGAAATTATACATTGGATTAAACACTGATACACAGAGTATACAATACGCTCCAAAATCCTGATTGCAAAAAAATTAAAAATTAAAAATAGACATGGTTAGAAATTTCTGGAAAAAAAGAAATACAAAGGACCTACAGATAAATGGAAAATGATCAACATCACTGACCATCAGGGACTTATCCACCAAATACCCCACGAACTCATAAACCGCTCTAGTAAGAATGTCTGCTATGGAAAAGACCTGTGGCTATAGGATGAGAAGAGAAACCTCTGGCAGCTTTAGCAATTAGCTTGACACATCCTGGGACCACATAGGAAGGGAGCCTATGGTCTCCGTGAGACCAGCGAGCATGCCTGAAAGGGAAGTTTTTCCTTGTTTTGGTTGGTTGAGAAGACAAAGCACTGTGGCCAGGATCGTTCCGTGGGTCTAGGTTCTGGGCTGTCTAAGAGTAGGAAGGGCAAGCTGAGAAGCAAGCTCAGAACGTGCATTCTGTTCTGTCCGCTCCTAACCGCAGCCGTGATGTGACCTCATGTTCTTGCCACTGTGTGACTTCCCCCTATTGATGGGCTGTAACCTGGAACTGTGAGCAAAACCAAATCCTTTCTCCCCTAAGAAGCGCTTTCTCGGGACGTTTCAGCATGGCCAAGAAATGACACTACAGCAGAAACCTTCGTACACTATTGGTAGAGATTTAACATTAGTATCGTATTATAGTGGTGAGCATTCCACGGTTAGTATTCAAGCCACTGGAAGACTAAGACAATCCAGCAAAGACAGCAGCAGCATCACTGTAACTTTCAAGAGACAAAAGTTTGACTCCTCTCACCAGATAAGGTTAAAAAAAAGTTAGTCTGGCTAAATTAAAAAAAATAATAATTATGTGACTTAAGTCAGTACACACAATATCCTCATGGCCCGTTGCAAAGTGAAAAAGATGGCTGTTGTAGAAATATATATTGATATGTGTATGATTTTTATATAAAGTTTTATGAATTAATTTGCATTTTATTCACACATCATCAGACCTGGAGGTTTTAAGACTTATTATGCTGGAGGGTATAACTTGAAGTTCTTGGACTTTAAAGAACGAAAGGCAATGATTATTGGGACTAGCGCCCCCTTGTGGGGAGAGACGCAGTGTTGTTGCCAGCGAGATGAAAGCCTAAATGCGTTCTGAGCTGTAGATAGTCCCACAGGGGCTAAATGAACTGAGAATGAGCGGACTCCGTCCTATTTGAGCCTGCTGGTCACAAGGTACTTTTTCCTTTGCCTTGATTTCTATGTGCTAGGTCAGTTCTGGGTCCTCGAAGCTCTTCCTGTGCCCTGAATACACTGGCTGAACTCAGTCCTGCAGCCTGTCACAGGGATTTAGCTCACCGCTGCAGATAACTTCTATACTCGGTCCCAGGAAACTGTAGGAAGCCCACAGCAGCCCTGCTTATTAGAGCTGAGATAACAAGTAACTTCAACTTTCTCTGAAGTTCCCTGGGAAAGATATGCCCCACAGTGACCAATTAGTGTAGTGAAGTAGGTGTCTGGGGAGAGGAGATGGGTACCAGAGGAGCCGAAGTAGCTGAACTTCCTCTGAACTTTGAGACTGTCTGGGTGAACAGCTCTTTTGATGATGCCTTCCTGGTGTCTGACTGTTCCCTAACATGTTATTAATTCAAGTGAAGAAAGGATGGGACGCTCCACACTGTTGGGAAACCGGAAGGGCAGAATCCAAAATAACGGACAGCAGACTTCCGGGGGGGCTGGGAGGGGGAGAGGCAGTAGCTGGCAGAGGGGTTTTCAGCCTTGATTTATAATCAATAACAATGACATGGTAATGATTCCTAAATCATTATAATTATAAATATATTATAATTAGGAAATACACAATGAAGGCCCTTGTCCTGTCTACCGGTTGCCTCTCATCCATTCCCCAGGAAGCAACACCTAACAAACGCTTGTGTTAAACCTTGTGTCAAAATTCAGCTTTATCTCAGTTAGACTCCTTGAAAGGTTTTAATGTAAGAGTTCCTTTTAAAAATAAAAGCTGCCACTCTGCGTGATTTTCCCCTAATATCCCATGTGCAATTCCACCGAAAAAGCATCCTGAGTTGACGGCTTTCCCCTCTAATTCAAGCTACACTGTGATGTCCCAACTCTGCCCGTGATTGCTATCCTTATGAAGGCTTGCAAATTCAACCAAAAATTTTTTTAAATATTTTATTAGTTCCTTGAAAATTTCGCACATTGTTTTTTTTTTGATAACCAACCCCTCCTCGGTCTCCTCCCAAACCCACACCCACCTTGTGGCCTCAAAATTTTTTAAATTAAAAAAATTAAACCTTATTAGTGTTGCCTAAATATCCTTAGACTGTGGTCATCCAGTGCAGTGAGTTAGACCTACAAGGGGTGGGGTGTATAAACATGGGTGTATACACACACACACACACACACACACACACACACACACACACACACACACAGTGTCTCTTCCACCCCTATGACCTCCTCACCTTATGAGTGAGTCCCTTTTCTGTATTCATGTCTTTTTATGGTTATAACATTGTTGGCATTTAACTTTTTATTATTTACAGTTATTGGGGGGGACACACATGTGCAGACTGGCACATATGTGGGGGTCAGGAGATAACTTACAGGAGTCGGTTCTCTCCTTCCACCATGGGGTCCCCAGGGATCCAATTCCGGTGGACAAGCTTGGCAGCAAATGGTTTAACCTGAATGAGCTAGCTAGTCAGCCAGCATCCGTGTCTCTTTGTTCTGTTTTGTGACCCACTGGCTCTATGTGACCAGGTTTGGAATTACCCACGGAAGCCTGGTGGGGTCACTCTTGGATGCACAGCTGATGTCTCCAAGGGGTTTAATAGATTTCACTAAAAACCTTAGTGTTCCCCCTAGCGATGGGCTGAGACACCTTGTTAGTGGCGGTGTTCTTTTTTATTTTTAATTCAATTTAATTTTTTTTTTTACTCATTCGCTTTACGTCCCACTCCTTCCTGATCACCCCTTCCCACAATCCTTCCCCCGTCCCCTCCCCTTCTCTGAGAGGGTGGTGGCATGCCTGGGTATCCCCTCACCCTGGCACTTCAACTCTCTGTGACACTAGGCACTGCCTCCCACACTGAGGCCAGACAAGGCAGCCCAGCTAGAAGAACATATCCCATGTGCAGGCAACAGCTTTGAGGGTGGCCCTTGTTCCAGTTGTTGGGGGCCCACGTGAAGGCCAAGCTGCACATCTGCTACATATGAGTGGAGAGGCCTAGGTCCAGCCTGTGTGTGCTCTTTGGTTGGTGTTGGGTGGTGTTCTTATATCAATCAGGGGCAGAGCAGATGACAGTCCTTTGTTCATCCTAGTTTGAGGCCTGGTTTGGTGGCCAAAGTGACTTTATGACTAGGACACATAAAAATCGAATCCGATCCAATCAAATCCAGGTGTAGAGGGCCGCAATAACATTCGCCACCACTAGATGGCGCTGGCTTCCACTGCGCCCCACGTGGAAGGCCAGGTCAGTCAAGATGGCGGCAGATGGGGAGATTATCTGTGTCCATGTGCTAGAGTGCCTTCATGCCAGGTCTTTGCCCATTTCCGGGCGTACCTGATGAGGTCATGAATAAGCAACCAATCAGGTGTGGAACAGGGGGATAAATAAAGAGGCCCAAGCGGGCTTCCACCATGAGAGAGGAATAGACAGGAATAAAAAGTCACTCATAGTAAAATTTCTATGTCTGCGTTTCTTGCCGGGGAAAGTCGTCAGCGTGGGACATCTGGTGCCAAAACCGGGATAAAAACATCGCGGTGCCACGGGAAGCCTCCATTTCGTGGGAGAAATTCAGAAGCTATGAGTGGGGTAAGACCCCTGAGAGACCATGGCTAGCCTTGATCTGCTCCAACTCTTACCACTGCGGACGCGGCAGGTGCCGCCCGGGTTGCTCTGGCAACCCTCGGGCTTTTTCTATTGACCTTTGAGTTTCTAGCTACCACCAAACGGCTTCCAGAGGTCGCGTGGGAACTGCTCAGTTAAAACAACAAAGCGGAGAGTGTTGGAACTAAGAAAAAGATGGTCAGAAACAGGGGTAGTGAAAAGTTTACAACGAAAAAGGAAGCTGATCGATCTCAAGTAGCAGTCCCCTCCAATTCGGAGGTGAAATATTGGGGAAAGAATGCCCCGTAGAGAAGGAGGAGGTAAAAGGAACACAGTATGTTGGCAGAAAAACTTTGTCTTGGTGCTTATAAAAGGTGTACCAAGCTCAGCGCCGGCTCTCGAAGCCCTTGGCGTCCGTCTTGCTGACTTACAGCTTTACAAGTCATGCTGATCAGATTTGATCGAGGCAGACCGCCTGAAAATTTATTCAGGAGAATCAAATAAAAGGACATCTCAGTGCCCGTGCACAGCCTGATGGAGTTTATGTAATTGGGTTGTGAGTAAAAATATTCAGGGCTGTGTTTCACTTCCATACCATTGGCAAATGTCGGTCGTGCCGCTCAGATAATATATCTTAGTATCTTACAGGAATTGGGTTTCAACACGTTGGTGGACTAGTCCAGGAATTGAGACAATCCATCGCCCATATCAACTCCACCCGAGTGGATAGTCACCGTGGACACCATCTGGTTTTTTCCCTCTTTGTCTATTGTTTGTCTCTGGTGCACCAGGATGTCTCCCTGTCTGTCAGTTTATGTCTGTGATTTTTGTTTCTCGTTGTTTAAATGTTTTACGTTTCATGTTCAAAAGAAAAAATGGTAAAAACCTTATCTGCCGGTCGTACACACCTTGACTTGGTTTTAACTCGTTTCAAAAGGGAACAAATGAATAGAAAAAGGTTTCAATCAGGTCTTTGAAGCCCTGTGCCTAGAGCCAGGTGTCTAGATTAGCTGGAGGAGCTGCTTAGAAGCTGGCTAAGCATCTACACAGGCTGATCTCAAAGGCGCTAACAGCTTCTCAGCTTTTTTGGTACAAGAGTTGATAGCTGTTTCTCTTAGAAAAATCCCTGACTGGTTAATTGACTCAACAGGTGACAAGGTGCATCTCTTAAAATCATAGCTAAAAAGGTAAAAATGGTGTTTGGTATATATATTAAGATATGTGTAGCCACTTCAATTTTGTTTCTCATTGGTTTTAAATGTATAAATATGCTCTGCTTGCCTTGGTTGTGGACTATTGGCTTTCAAGTTATTGAACATGGTTAAAAAGGTATAATATTGGTAACAGAAAGTTGGCTTAAAACTGTAATTTAGATGAAGTAATTCTAGATACACGTGACATTGGGCCACCCTAGTGAGACAGGTCTAAATTGAGGTAATATTTTTATGGAATTCTTATGCTAGAAACCAGGCTTCTAAAAGAATTTAGGACATTGTCTCGAAAAATTTTTGTGCGTTCTAATGTAAATTGATAGTCAAACTTTACAACATAATAGATAGACTTGTGGTGCCTTGGAGACTATTGTTGGGGGTTGACTTTTTGCTTTCCATAGGTGTGGCTTGCCCTGAAGTTATCTGTATTCTAATGCTAATTTCCACTGCCCGGAGAACAGCTGCCTAGTCACATACTAAGAGCTCAGGTGACCTTGTGGTGGTGGTCTGCTGTTACAAGGAGAATTTAAGATTGTGATTAAGGATTGCCAGTGTTACATTGACTAACTCAAATTTATTTATAATTGATGAAAAATCAAACAGGTAGAGATTGTATTGGATAGAGATTGTTACAAGATTTATAAAGGATTGATGAGGTTTTAGAACTTATGAGAACATTACAGCTTGTTTGCTTACTCCAACTGCCATTTCAAGATAGATTTAGAGGATTGTTTTTATGCAGTTTGTTTACATCCTGGCGATTGTGAGTTTTTATTTTGTGAGCTTGCTTATAATTTTAGAGAGCCCATAGAGTGATATCATTAAAAGTGGCTAACAGCCTTATATTATATAATTTTGTTGCTTCTTCAATGTAAGAAGTTAGAACATTAAATCTTTCAGTATATATAGAAATTTTTACTACAAACATTTGCTCTCAGAATGAGCTTTAATATTTGGGGAGTAGCTGTTACACTACTCCAAAAAAGAATATTTGAAGCTAATGTTAAGCTTCTAAGGATGTTAATTGGCTAAGTACCTCACCTTACCAGAGGACTTAGGTCTTTGTTATACACATTGGAGATAAAGCTTCAGCTGTTTTAGTACAGAGTTGTGGACTAGAGTCATGGAAGTATTTTAATAAGAAACCTAGTAAAACATATCTTGTTTCCAAACAACAGTTAATTGGTTATTACAAAATACTGATATTTGGCCTATCACTTATACAAATTTTTCAGACAAAATTGATAATTTTACTCTTTACATGCTTTTGTACTTCCTACATATTTGTGCGTACTACCCATAGAAAATGCGCTTAGAGTATTTTTCATCTAATGAAAAGGCTACAGGTATGATTAGATCACTTGCTTATTCTCTTGAGTTTCTGCTGCTTCAGCACAGATTATTAATTTCCATGCTTTAGCCGCTGTTTTTAAAATGTTAAAAATCAAGCTTTCAATTCATATACTGATAGCCAAAGGTGTGGCTTGTGGTTTTACAATTGATTAAAAGGTTTTATCTTTTTAGATACTACTAGCCCTCAAATTTTACAATTACTTAACGCTTTATTGGAGACAGGTTTTCTACTTGAAATCAGTGAGTGATTCCAGTGTAAATTGTCTGACAACTCACTGTCCTTTCAGTGCTCTGGCTCAGAGAACTAAACAAAACCATAGACCCAGCTCTTTGAAAATGATAATGGAGTTGATAACACACCCTCACAAAAAGAGGAAGACTCCATTTGCTTACTTTCAACGCCCAGCCTCACCCTGCCAACTCAGATTTCTAAATAAGGCTAAATCTGGACCTTGTTTACAGGATTTGACATTTCTAATTAATGCTTATGTTTAGGTAAATAAAGTTTGTGAGGTGCTGGAGAGATGGCTTAGTGGTTAAGAACACTAAATACTGTTCCTTTATAGGACATTTAAGAACTCAAACTGGATTGCCTAGACTCCTTAACTAGGGAGGACAGATACCAGACAGATTAGGCCTTACATAAAAAAAATTAGTAAAAAAATCTCATTCTTTATATATCCAAAACAATAATGCTAGAAACAATAATTTGGTATACAAGTCAAATTATAAATACAAGTGCTCAGTGTCCTCAATTTAATCCTCGAGGACTTATCTTAATAAACAATATTTTAACAATTTTAATAAATAAATAGGGGGAGATATCCCTGAATGCTAATAATACTCCTTTTATTTCAATTTTAAAATTTGGATGCCAAAGTTTATGGCACCCTACAACTAGGCATACTCCTGCCTAGGTGAAATAGAGAGATCCACATATTGACATGATCCTGTCCAGATATTTTATATGGGGAAGAGGGAATGTTTGTGTTTTTTCTACAGGATGCTACAAGAGTGTGCCAGCTGCCTGGGTGGTTGCTGAGACTTGCTGATCCTGGTTACATGAAGATTCAGCTCTCGTGGTTGGGTCCCTAGAGTCATTCCTCTGCCCTAAAAGGAAGACGGAAGATCCCCCCTTCACCTTTTGTCATCACAGAAATCTTGCCGTTGCTGCAGTCAGTGTTACAGCTGCGTGTGTTCACGTCCAACTGTGGCCTACGCTCAGACTCTGTACACTGCTGCTTGCTGATTCCAGCTGTTACCCCTGTCCCTTCATTTCCCTGGTGACTCTTGCTGCCTTAACTGGTAACTGGTGTTTGCCATTTTACAGACTGTAGCTTCACAGAAAGCCACCTGTGTAAAGCTACAGTGACTGGAGAACTCTGTCCTGGTCATACAGATCTCAGAATTTGGTTCCATTGTTTGCCGGTTGTTCCCAGAGAAAATGACTGATCCTGAACTGTCCTAAAAAAGACCTTGACACTTTCGCTGCTATTGTAGCAGCCATTACAGCTGCAGACATTGTGTCTGCAGTGTCTGGAGTTATCCTCCACCAATCTATTGTTAGACAAGTACAGTGGGTGAACTTTCTGGAGTAGTTACTAACAATTGGGAATTCTAAATTTCATTATAGGAGTGGCTTGACCATGGCCCTTGGTGGCAACAGCTGAGGAGGACCAAATGAGGTGCCCACTACTTATCGGGAGTGGCTCTGTTTGATACAGCCCTATGCTGTGGATCAGTATTCATACCATGGTTGGTTTACAAACTCAGACCTCAACAATAATGTGACAAGGCCGTTATTCACTCAAGCACTTATGGCCATTGTACAAAGGGCCTCCACTGAATTTGGTTATCTTGCTCAGGACTTACTCTGTATCTGAGTTCCCTGCTCCTGCACCCCAAGGACCTGTGGGTCCATTTGCACTGGGAGGAGAGGGTCTCTCTCTGTATTCTGAGTTCTCTGCTCTTGCACCCCATGGATCTGTGGATCATTGCACTGGGATTGAGAGAGACTCAGTGATTTCCTTTGATCAGCCCCTGCACATCGCTGAGGTTTCCTCATTGCACGCGATATGGGTGATCATGACTGCTATAAAATTTATAAATAAAAGGGTGAGATGTAGAGGGCAAGCATAACATTCGCCACCACTAGATGGCGCTGGCTTCCACTGCGCCCCACGTGGAAGGCCAGGTCAGTCAAGATGGCGCTTAGCCTTTACCAAGACAAGCCCGGCTCCCTATGGGGAGATTATCTGTGTCATGTGCTAGAGTGCCTTCATGCCAGGTCTTTGCCCATTTCCGGGCGTACCTGATGAGGTCATGAATAAGCAACCAATCAGGTGTGGGTGCGTACAGGGGGATAAATAGGCGCCCTGGCGGGCTATAAGCGGGCTTCCACCATGAGAGAAATAGACAGGAATAAAAGTCACTCATAGTAAGAATTTCTATGTCTCGCGTGCTTCTTGCCGGCGGAAAGTCGCGCGTGGGACATCCAGGCAGCATAGTGTGGTAGGAGAAAGACCAACAGAGAACTGTGTTCGGCCAAGTGGTACAAGCACAGACCTTCCCTCTGCCCCACGTGTAGGCAGGCCATAGACACCCTGTCCTACCACCCAGTGCAGCATGAGAGGAGGAAGACAGGCAGACAGAGACTTGCAGACCACACACAGACCTGCCCTTTCGTGCAGGGCCATAGACACCTGCTTACTGGAGGATGTGACCCAAGGGCCTGCCAGATGCATAGGCAACCTGAAGCAGGAGCCACCACACTGTGCAAGTCTGTGGTGGTCAGATGGGAGAGAAAGAGACGTGGAGAAAGAGAGCATTATGGAGAGAGATTCTGGAAACTCAAGGGTGGAGAGGAGAAGCCTGTTGTGAGTGGCCAGCCCTGCTACCTGGGGCCATGGTGAAGTCTCAGCCAGAGCTGTCACTGAGGGCCACATCTAGATCTGTGGCGATGCAGCAGCAGGGGTCAGTGGTTCATGTTATCACTAGAGAACAAGGCAAGTCCCTGGTCAGGGCAACTGCTGAGGATGGCCAAGGTGCAGAACCAGCCCCACCTCTCAACAGAAGCTGCAATCAGAAGAGCGGGCCCTAGCACAGTGGAGCTAAGGGATATGGGTAAGCTGGCCCTGATGTTCTTCTGCTGTGGGGTGTCTGGTACAGAGGTGATGTCCCATCCCTTGCCTCCTCCGGCAGTCAGGAAAGCTGACCACCAGGTCATGAACACAGGAGAGCAGGCCCTGCACCTCACCTGGACAGCACAATAGAGCTGGTTCTGGAGGTGTAGGCTCAGAAGAGCTAGCCCCAAGGTCTTAAGAGCAGGAGAGCTGACCCTTTCTCCTGCTAATGGCAGCGTTAGGTGGCTTAACCTGAGCAATGCTAGAGAACTTCCCCTGGTGGGGCAGATAAGGGAGGCCAGCACACTGACCAGCACAGCTACCACTCAGCCCAGATCCAGGGCTCTGAGTTGGTCCACCCCAACATCATTTGTAAATGGTTGGGAAGCATGCAAGGGCCAATCCTGCTGTTCCAAAGCTGCAGGATCTCCATGACTCAGAGCAACAACAGGATAACCGGGAGGCGACCCTGTGAGGATCCAATACTGATGGTGTCAGAGAAATCAAAGATCTCGAGTCAGACCAATGACTCATTGCAATGAACATTCACAAGTGAAGACGTGTGGACAGAGGGATACACTGTGGGAGGCACTGTGACATGTTACAGCTTCCACGATGAGATGTTTTCTATACTTAAGTTTTTTGCTTGTGTATTTTTTATTTTGAGGGGAATTTGCAAGAGTAAATGGCAGCTATGAGGGGGTAGGGAGATGAGCAGGACTGGGGTGCATGCAAAAGAAAAAATCAATAAAAAGTCTTTTAAAAGAACAAAATTTTAGTGTTAGTATTTGTATGGGTTATACTAAATTTAATCATGATGTAGGAAGAATTTTATACACAGGCCGAAACTTTAGTCGAGATGCAAACAGGAATTGGGTTGAAACTGTGTGGTAATGTGGACAGTACAGCCATCTTGAAGCCTGGTGTCAGTGTGTACAGTATGACCGTCTAACAGCACAGAGACTTCCACATGAACAGAAGTTTTCTTCCGGTTTGCATAGCAAGTGGTTGCCTCAGAGGTGTAACCATAGGACAGTGACCCCAGAGCTGCACTTCTTGTGGTCATAGTTCAATCACTTTGACAATGATAGTGACAATAGTAAATGTGGGGAGGGGTGATATTTGCTGTGACAGCAGATGGGGGAGTGGGTAGGTATTTGCTGTTTTTTGGTTGGTTAGTTGGTTGGTTGGTTGGTTGGTTGGTTGGTTGGTTGGTTGGTTGGTTGGTTGGTTGGTTGGTTGGATTGGTTGGTTGGTTGGTTGGTTGGTTGGTTGGTTGGGTGGTTGGTTGGTTGGTTGGTTGGTTGGTTGGTTGGTTGGTTGGATGGTTGGTTGGTTGGTTGGTTGGTTGGTTGGTTGGTTGTGGTTGGTTGGTGGTTTGGTTGGTTGGATGGTTGGTGGTTGGTTGGTTGGTTGGTTGGTTGGTTGGTTGGTTGGTTGGTTGGTTGGTTGGTTGGTTGGGTGGTTGGTTGGTTGGTTGGTTGGTTGGTTGGTTGGTTGGTTGGTTGGTTGGTTGGTTGGTTGGTTGGTTGGTTGGTTGGTTGGTTGGTTGGTTGGTTGGTTGGTTGGATGGTTGGTTGGTTGGTTGGTTGGTTGGTTGGTTGGTTGGTTGGTTGGTTGGTTGGTTGTTGGTTGGTTGGATGGTTGGTTGGATGGTTGGTTGGATGGATGGTTGGTTGGTTGGTTGGTTGGTTGGTTTTGTTGGTTGGATGGATGGTTGCTTGCTTGCTTGGATGGTTGGTTGGTTGGATGGTTGGTTGGTTGGTTGGTTGGATGGTTGGTTGGTTGGTTGGTTGGTTGGTTGGATGGTTGGCTGGTTGGTTGGTTTGTTGGATTGTTGGTTGGTTTTTGTTGGATTGTTTGTTGGTTGTTTAGTTTGTTGGTTGTTTGGATGGTTGGTTGGTTGGTTTGGTTGGTTGGATGGTTGGTTGGATGGTTGGTTGGATGGTTGGTTGGATGGTTGGATGGTTGGTTGGTTGGATGGTTGGATGGTTGGTTGGTTGGTTGCTTGCTTGCTTGCTTGCTTGCTTGGATGGTTGGTTGGATGGTTGGTTGGTTGGTTGGTTGGTTGGTTGGTTGGTTGGTTGGTTGGTTGGTTGGTTGGTTGGTTGGTTGGTTGGTTGGTTGGTTGGTTGGTTGGTTGCTTGCTTGGATGGTTGGTTGGTTGGTTGGTTGGATGGTTGGTTGGATGGTTGGTTGGATGATTGCTTGCTTGCTTGCTTGCTTGCTTGGATGGTTGGTTGGTTGGATGGTTGGATGGTTGGATGGTTGGTTGGTTGGATGGTTGGTTGGTTGGTTGGATGGTTGGTTGGATGGTGGGTGGATGGTTGGTTGGTTGGATGGTTGGATGGTTGGATGGTTGGATGGTTGGTTGGATGGTTGGTTGGATGGTTGGTTGGATGGTTGGTTGGTTGGTTGGTTGGTTGGTTGGTTGGATGGTTGCTTGCTTGGATGGTTGGTTGGTTGGTTGGGTTGGGCTGGGTTGGGTTGGGTTGTTTATTTTGAGACAGGGTTTCTTTGTGCAGCCTTGGCTGTCCTGGGGCTCACTCTGTAGACCAGGTTAGCCTGGAACTGATCTACCAGCCTTTACCTCTCTGCTGGGATTAAAGGCACACGCCACCATTGCCTATTTGTTTGTTTTCATTTGTTTTGGTTTTGGTTTTCCCTTTAATTGGAACAGGAAGTGATAGTACATGCCTTCAATCCCAGCACTCTGGAGGCTAGACAGGCAGATATCTGTGAGATCAAGACCAGCCTTGTCAGGCCTGGTAGGGTATACTTTTAATCGCAGCAACTGTGTATATCAACCACTCCAGGACAGGCCTCATGTTCACGAGTAGTCACACGAAATATGATGGACTCAACAGTGTTGAGTGGGTGCTTTTATTTGTTACAACGTGGTGTTTGGAGTTTGTTGGGTTTTTTTCTTTTGGGACTTGGTTTATTGTTTTCCTGGTTTTGAAGGTGTGTTTTGGCGTTTGGGGGCGTTGAGAAAGAACTTAAATTTGAGTGTCTAGGGAGGGACAAGAGCATCTAGAATGACTTGAGAGAGGGGAAATTTTATATTTAAATTTTATAATAGTTTTAGTAATAAAAACTATAATTAAAGACCAGCCTGGTCTACATAGCAAGTCCTAGGCCAGCCAGAGCTGCACAGTGAGACTCCTCCAGATGTGTGGCACGCTCTTCCACCCTTATGTTCACCATTGGCTTGGCTGAGTATGTCCCCCAAGTCTACATTTGCTAGAAGTTAGCTGCACAGGGTGCTAATTTGAGGTGGTAAGGCCTTTACGTATGTAGTAGGAGACTGTTAAACCACAGGTGTGTGCTTCTGGGTGAATGAGGTTGTTCCTCTCTAGGGTGGCTATCAAAGAGTCAGAATAGCCTCTCTCCTTCAGTCACAGCCAGGTCTTACAAAGGCATTTTCTCAGTTGAGGCCCCCTCCTTTCCCATGACTCTAGAGTTTGTGTCAGGTTAACAGACTAGCCAGCTTCACGTTCAGTGAAGGCAAGGTTACCAACAAGCAGTGCTTCATTGCCCCAAACATCTACAAATCGAGGTTCAGAAGAGCCGTGCTTCTGCTGAGTATGCTTTCTCCAGCTTCTAGAGACCTTGTACGTTGGCTCTCTGCAGCCTCATAGCCATTATGTATTGCTTCCACCATTACAAGTCTCTAGCTCTGATCTTGACATGACTGCTTCTCTCTCATTAAGTAGGATCCTTGTCACTTCATTGACCCCACCTAAACCACCTGGGACTGTGTATTATTAATGATCTCAGTTATTTCGCCATCTCCCCCACTTTGTAACATATTACCGATAATAGCCATGATTTTGCTTATGTCATATGTGAACACTGTCTGGATCAAAGTGGAGATTTTTGGGTTATACACAAAGAAATAAATTTAGGTTATCAAGGAAGGGATCTCATGTATATGTGCCTAATAAAAAAGGCCAATATAAAAGTCTGTCTGTCCATAACCTTGTGTGGAGCCAAGCAACCTTACACAGAAAATAATTCTACAAGGATATATGGACCACATCAAACCTTGTCTAGTTTAACCTTGGGCCAGTGGGTGCCACTGTTGTTATTGATACTTGTAGCCAAAATGTATTATTCTAAAATAAATTATAGGCTGGGCATTGTGGTGCATACCTTTAATACCATTACTCAGGAGGCAGAAGCAGGTTGATCTCTGAGTTCAAAGCCAGCCTTGCCTACCAATTTCATTCCCGGACAGCCAGGACCACACAGAAAAAAACCCTCTCAAAAAAAACAAAAACAAAAATAAAATAAATTATGCAATCCTCTTTGTCAACACCTCCTTAATATACTCAAAGATTACCATGATACACACGTTCCTACTGCAGTGTTCATTCCTGGGTAAATTTACTAATCTTTGGGAAGTCTGTTATTTAAGTTGATACCTGGGGTTTGAGAGGAATTCTAAACTGAGACATAAAATCTCTACTTATCAACCACACAAATATTTCACATTTAAAATCACAGAATGCCTGGTGGTGGTGGTGCATGCCTTTGATCCTAGCACTCTGGAGACAGAGATAGGCAAATCTCTGAGTTTGAGGCCAGCATAGTCTACAGAGTGAGTTCCAGGACTGCCAGGACTACACAGAGAAACCCTGTTTCAAAAAACACAGAACTATAAAAGACAAAAGATGTAAAAAAAAATGTGGAAAAATGCACTAGGGAATAATGGATTTGTAATTCATCTTGAATCAGATGAGAGATAATAATACCACTCAAGGAGAGTCAGCTTGCTCTGAACACAGAGACAGTTGCTTTGGTGGCTAGAACAGTGTACAATGCTTAGTTTTGTCAACTTGACAGAGCCCAACATCATCTGGGATGAGGCTCTCAGTTTGCCTGGACCTGGTTAACCCTAGGCATGTCTGTGGGAAATTATCTTGATTGCTTTAAGATGGGCAGACTTGTCCACTACAAGTGGTGCCACTCCCTAGGTTTGAGTCTTGTGCTTTTTAAGGGTACGGATGGAGCTAAGCACAAGCAAGCATGTATGCACTTATTCTCTCTGCTCTTGACTGGGAAAGTGACCAGCTGCTTCAAGTTCCCACTTTGACTTTCCTGCAGTGGTGGACTGTAACCTGGACTTGTATTCCAAATAAACCCTGTCTTCTTAACTTGCTTTTTGTCAGAGCATCTTAGCAGAAGTATAAATAGAACAGTGCGGTTCCAAGGAGAGAAAGTAACCTTCACCAAGGTTCTGAATAGAAATTGGTACCACTGCAGTGTCCGGAGGACTGAAGGGCCAAAGAATATCCTGAGTCAGAATCCTCAGAAACAAATGACCATCCTCAGGATGGGCAAGGGACATTGGAAAGACTTCCCAGGCTTCTAGGGGGATGTGTGGGTCACAGCTGTGGCCAAGAAAAGGGATATAATATTAAGAGATTACGTGTATTACACACACTATTATAAATCAGAAACTGCAACAAGCATACTTGGTAACAATCTTATTTAAGTATCAAAATGGCTCTAACATAGAATGTGATATTATACTGCATTTATAGAGTACAAAAACTGGATGCTTGGGATTGAAGATCAGCATTAAGTGCTCAGTGCCATGTGGCTATCCGCAGGTCATTTAATTATGCCAGGCCTTGACACCATCATCTGTATAAAAAAACACAAATAAGAATAAGTATATAAAGAGAAATAAAGGGGGATAATAACTATAAAGTGTTTGATATCATAGAGGCCATATGAAGATTAGTCTAGACTAGCAGTTCTCAACCTGCGGATCCCCTTTGGGGATCAAACGACTCGTTCACAGAGGTCACCTAAGACCATCGGAAATATCAGATATTTACAATTCATAACGACAGAAAAACTACAGATTATGAAGTAGCAGTGAAAATAATTTTATGGCTGGGGGTCACTACAAGGTGAGGAATTATATTAAACTGTGGTGGCATTAAGAAGGTTGAGAACCACTGATCTAGACCATTTTGGCTTGTGTGTGCATGTTTCCTGAGGACAGACAATTCATCTTTTACATCAAGCAGCGCGCGCTCTCTCTCTCTCTCTCTCTCTCTCTCTCTCTCTCTCTCTGGGTTTATTTTGCCTAAATATGCACAGGATGGGGCAGAAGTACCATCTCCATCAACAGTAGCCACGCTGACCCTTCTCACCCAGAGGGAAATTAACCTGAAGTGCCCCTTTTATGTTCCAGGATCCACTGGGTTAGACCAACATCCTCTAATCACCCAACTTTGCCTTGTGGCACCAACTTTGCCTTTAGAGATATTATCTCTCCGGGTAGAGTTACCAAGCATAGTGGGTCTACCACCGTTTCCATAGGCCAGATGAATTTCTTGAACTGACTTAAGAACAAAGTTAGAGTAAACAACTAGCAAAGGCCAAGCAGGCAAGTACTTGGGGGACAGAAATCTGTTTCTTTATATTCAGACAAAGCAAAGTGGGACTTAAGGAGAACCAAGAAAATGGCCCAGAGAGGGAGCCACTGGAGCATAATATAAGAACTGTATGAGGGCTCTGAATCTTCCTAGTGCTCTCCCTCCCCTCTGAATGAGTGACGGGACCGAAGGGAAAGGTGCTGAAGACGGTTCCTGTAGCAGACACAGCCGAAGACAGCAAAGCTGTGTGGTATTACTGACCACACAGCCTTTCTCTTACCCTTCAAGGTCTTGTTGATCCACTGCACTGTAGTTTTCTTCTCTAGGTCAAAGTCGTCTACAGTGATATCAAAACATAGTTCTCCAGATTGGGGCAGAATCAGTGGAACACCTCGACTATGGGGCAGCAACAGAGGGATCTTGCGTCTCACGGGCCTTGGGATATCAGGTGTGGGGAGGCCATTCCTTGGGTCTTCTTGCTGAACTTGGTTATCTGTGATAGTTGCCTGCTCAGCTTCCCTGTGTTTCTTTTTCTTTTTTTTCGGACTACTGGTGGAGCTACGTTCACAGCTTTTTTCCCTGCATTTCTTGGCAAGCACCTGCAACTGGGACAAAGCCCAATCTGGGAGTGACACAGCATACGAAGCAGCACCTTTGGCAGCACCTCGGGTAGCACGTGCTGCAGCGGCTCTCAAAGCACCTCGGGTTGCACGTGCAGCAGCGCCTTTCAAAGCGCCTCGGGTAGTACGTGCAGCAGAGCCCCTGGAAACACCTCGGGTCGCACGTGCGGCAGCGCCTTTCGAAGAACTTTGGGTAGCGCGTGCGGCAGTGCCTTTTAAAGCACCTCGGATGGCTCGTGCAGCAGCGCCTCTTGAGGCGCCTCGGATAGCACGTGCAGCAGCGGCTCTCAAAGCACCTCGGGAAGCGCGAGAAGCAGCGCCTTTCAAAGAACTTTGGGTAGCACGTGCAGCAGCGCCCCTCAAAGCACCTCGGATAGCACGTGCAGCAGCGCCTCTTAAAGCGCCTCGGGTAGCACGTGCAGCAGCGCCCCTCAAAGCGCCTCGGGTAGCACGTGAATCGGTACCTGCAGCAGCCCCTAAAGCAGCATCTGGGGCAACACTTGCAGCAGTGCCTATGGCAGCCCATGCAGCAACCCCTAAGGTAACACTTGCAACAGCACCTGGAGCAGCACGTACAGAAGTCCTTGGGGTAACACTTGCAGCCGCTCCTGGGGCAGCACGTGCAGCAACACCAAAAGCAGCACCTAGAGTAATGCCTGCAGAAGTGCCTGAAGCAGCACCAGGAACAGCACCTTGGGTATCACATGCAGAAGCAGTTCCTGGGGCAGCATCTGTGGTAGCACGTGCAACACCTGAAGCATCACCTGTATCAACCCCTGAAGCATCACTAGAAGCAGCTCCTGGGGCAGCACCTGTGGCTGCACGTGCAGCAGCACCTGACATAGCGCCTGGAGCAACACCTGGGACAGCACCTCGAGTATCATGTGCAGCTGCGCCTTTAGAAGCCCCTGGGGCTCCTGAAGGAGCACCAGGCCCAGCCCTTCGGGTAGCATGTACACAAATTCTCTCTGGTGGCCACTGTTCCTGAGAGGAACTGTAGGAGCTGGCAATGGCATTTCGTTTGCATGAGCTCTTGAAGGCGATCTGGTATTCCTTAGTACCGCTCTTTACTGAGTTCTTGGAACAGATATCTCTATCCAGAGGACCTGGCTTGGGTATAAAAGAAGAGAGCACACCATTGACAAACAGACGTGTAAAGGCTGACGAGGCACTCACGCTTCGATCAGAATCCTTTCCCTGATCACAAGGCCTTTCAGTGACTGGGGAGCCTTCCCCCTGATTGGTAAATCCTTCTTCACCTTCTCCCAAGATAGTGAGATCTTTCTTTTTCTTGATTTGAACTTGGCTGCTCTCTTGGAGAGCATTAATCTGTGTCTCCTTCCTAGATTGAGTCAAGAGGTGGCTAGTAAGAAACGACCATATAATCAGGACGGGCTGCACCAGAACAAAACGGAGTGTGTCTCTGCCCTTACTAGAGAACACATTCAGGATTATTGAGTTTTGGGACATCCTGGGACTAGAAAGTGTCGGCACTGAGTTGTGCTGGTTACCTAAGAATTCAGAGGAAACCTTCTCCACTGGATAGTTCTGTGCCTGGGCAACCGCAATGCGCTCAGGGTGCTGCTGAGGATGGGCTAAAGCTGCACCACCTTCAAAAGGCAAACTATCAGCCGTGTTCAGACACCCATCCATGGAATTAACGCGGGGAGACCGGGAAATACAGTGATCCGGTGCTAAGGGATTCTTCTGCGGGTCCCTAGTGGACACAGACAGGGGTGGACACGGGCAAGCCCGGCCCAGGTATCCACCCATCTGGACTGCTCTGCACAACTGGCGACTTCAAATGGAGTCAATGGTTCAGAGACGCTTCCCTAGCATCGAAGGAGCCCACCGCAAGGCACACACTGTGGGGTATGTCGCCTATGACGTGGCACTGGAACGAGTGAGCAAAGAATGGGCACGAGTGAAACAGCCACGCGGGGGAAGGGCCCGGTGAACCGCTCTCTTGTCTAGAGGCCAGTAGGCAGCCCCGCCCCCACTGTTGGAACCCTGCAACACTGAGGTCTCCTAGAGAGAGAACTATGGAGCTAAGGAACTCCGAGCTCAGCAACATCCCCTGGAGACCGCAGCATACTTTCTCTGAAACAGTGGAACAACTGCTCAGAACCAGAGCTCGCCTGTGCCATCCAGACCTGGAGAGAGTTAGCAAGGCTGGAGCGAGCTCCAGGTATTGAGGAGAAAGATAAAGAGGAACCGAGTTTAAGTGGGTGCCGCCACACCCTCCCATCAATCAACAGCCAGAAGACTGTACTTCCTGAAATGTTCAAAAAGAGTTCTATCATTTAAAGTTCAAGGTTAGGGCTGGAGAGATGGCTCAGCGGTTAAGAGCACTGGCTGCTCTTCCAGAGGTCCTGAATTCCATTCCCAGCAACCACGTGGGGGCTCACAACCATCTGGGATCCGATGTCCTCTTCTGGTGTGTCTGACAGCTACAGTGTACTCATAAAATAAATAAATCTTTAAAAAAAAAAAAAAGTAAATCCTTGCTTTAAAAAAACTAAATAAAGTTCAAGGTTAAACAACTACATCAAAATCAAAGAATATACATGGATCTAGACCTAGGCCTCCCCTCCCATGTGTAGCAGATGTGCAGCTTGATCTTCATGTGGGTCCCGAAGAACTGGAGCGGGGACTATTCCAAAAGCTGTTGCCTGTTCATGGGGTATAATCTTCTAGCTGGGCTGCCTTGTCTGGCCTTAGAGAGAGTCGCAGAAACTTGATGTGCCAGGGTGGTGGGGATACCCGGGAGGCCCCACCTACTTAGAGGATAAGAGGGAATGAGGAAGGGTTGTGGGAGGGGGTAACCAGGAGAGGGGCATTGAGCAGGATGTAAAGTTAATAAGTAAATAAAATAAAATAATTTTTTTAAAAATATCTGGCTGTTGATAGATACCATGGCTTACATGAATCTTTAAAAAAAAAAAAAAAAAGCATTATGCTAGATCAATGAACATCCACAAAGTTATGTGCTTACCTCATGACTCCATATATATGACACATTTTTTGGAGAGATGAGTTCTCAGGGATGGAGAGTAAATCAGTGGTTCCCAGGATTTAGAGCTGGAGGGAGGACTGAATGCAACATATAACATGGAGGAAACTGGAGGGCAGAGAGCATTGTACATGCTGATCATAGCAGCTGGTGCAACCATGTACACATTCGACAGTATGGCACATGACACAAATCTTTACTATAGATAACCTTTAAAGTAAGTATTTAACACTTAACCTTTATTAACCATAACTTGATAACAGGTACCTTAGAACCAGTATTTTTCTTCTAAAAGATGAGACAGACTCTCTCTTTTATGTAGCTCTGTCCGTCCTGAAACTCATTATATAGAGACCAGTCTGGCTTCCCACTCCCAGGGATTCACCTGCCTCTGCCTCCCCAGTGCTGAGATTAAAGGTGTGCAGCACCATACATGACTAAATAAAAATACTTCTTTGTTTTTTTCAAGACAGGGTTTCTCTGTGTAGCCCTCACTGTCCTGGAACTCACTCTGTAGACCAGGCTGACCTCAAACTCAGAGATCCACCTGCCTCTGACTCCCAAGTGCTGGGATTACAGGCGTGTGCCACCACTGCCTGGCTAAAAATACTTTTTAAAGGCATTATTCTTCGTTTGGTGTTGGGAGCTATGCCCTTAAAACCCTCTATTATTGATGTTAATATTATAGTTAGAGTTAAGTATGACTGGGTTCATTAAGAGGTCAGGATGATGAAAAATCCCCAGTCAGCTGCAGAAGACTAATACAGATCTGGTGGTCAGGATGCCCAATGATATGACAAACCTGTGACTTTTCTGAGAAACCAACATCCTGTTGACATCAGCTGACCACAAGCGCACTGTGTCCTTGGCTTGTGTAGATGTTTCCCGCTTCCCCCCTCCCTCTGTTATCCCTGCTATGGTGTAAATTCAGCCTTGGGAAAAAATAAAATTTGTTGCCTTGATCAGACTCTTGTCTTGGCGTCCTTCTTCTTGACTCTTGTCCCCTATTCTCTCCTAGGTGGTCCCCAACCTCCACTGACTGCCCTGCAGGCTGGGCAGTTTGGGCCTACAAGGTAACCAAGGCAGGATGAGTGAAATATGGGCATCCCCTTTACTTGGCTCAGTCACCTGCTAACTGCACATAAGCATGCTCATAGCTCTGAGAATGTCTGTCTAAAAGGCCAAATCTAAAATGTCCTCTTTTCAGGGCTGGAGACAGAAGAGATAAGAACTAAATTATTTTCCTGCCCACTCTACAATGTCCTGCTCAAGACACCCAAAAGTCATTGTCCTAAACCTTCAAACCCCTTGGATTCCAGAAATGGTGCATAAACACACACACACACACACACACACACACACACAGAGAGAGAGAGACAGACAGACAGACAGACAGACACACACACACACACAGACACACACAGACACACACACACACACACACACACACACACACACACACACAAGGAATCACCCTATTCTGTACACTTGATGCTTAAAGATGCTATTTAGCCTATATGGCCCATACAGACTATATGAAAAGTAGGACACTTACATATGATATGACAGAGGACAGATTGTCACCCCATCATGAGCCCACCATAATCAGAAGCAGTCATCTGTAATGCCCATGAGGGAAGGCTCATCAGCAAGACCTGTGAACTTGTGCGTGGGAATGAGGCGAGGTGGGCAAAATGTGAAAGCCTTTTTCCTCCACGTGCTCTATATAGGCAGCCATGATAAGGTGTGACCCAGGTTTAAGGTCAGTCTTCCTACCTCAAATGATCCAGCTGATGCCTGTATTAGGTTGGTGTCCTGTCCCATTGACCTTGATCACAGAACTCTGCAACACCACGAGCCTCCCTAAAGGCTCTCCTCCTGTATTCCAGACATAATCTTCTTTAACCTCCGTTATGGAAAAGCAACCTACTTTTCCTTGGGTAATTTGGATCAGCCGTTCCTCCTAATGCTGTTATTCATTTCTTAGCAGGTAGCCAGGGAGAAGAAATATTTACTGTATCCTCAAAAAGGAGTGATCCCCTGAAAGAAGTGCTCCCCTATCTGGAACCAAAATTTCTAAGGTCACAAGATCAGGAAGCAAAAATGTTCTTAGTAGAACCATTCATGTACATATATATGGATGAATATATATGTACATATATATATGTACACACTATAGTATTTAAATATTTTAATTTAAATATATTTTATCATATTCTTCCCTCTCCCAAATTTATCCAGTTCCTCTCCTCCCCCTTACCCACCCAATTTTAAGTGCTTTCTCAAAAAAATAAAAAGACCAAAAATCCAATACAACAAAATACCCAAAACTTAGAAAAATACATTGCCCAAAAAGAAAGAAACTAACCAAATTAGAACACAGGCACGCACACACACATACACACACACACACACACACACACACACACACACACAATGCATAGTCTATTACATGTTAGTCAGCCAATCCTGAATGTGAGGCCTGTCCTGGAGTGGTTGATGTACCCAGTGTCGTTACATTGGAGAAAACTGATTCTTCCATCTCCCAGAAGATATAAATGACAGTTCTGTTGTTAACCTTTACCCTAGTGGCTAGGGTTACATTCATTCATTCATTCATTCATTCATTCATTCATTCCGTTTTAAGAACATAGCAAAACAAAATAAGGTAAAACAAAAACTATCACATCGAAGACAGGCCAACAGAAGAAAAAGAGCCCAAGAAAGGTCGCAAGAGTCAGAGACCCACTTGCTCACATGCTCAAGAATCGCATAAAAACACTAGACTGGAAGCCGTAATAAAAGCTCAGAGGACCTGGTGCAAACCCATGAGGGCCCTGTGCATGCCGCTTCGGTCCCTGTGAATTATTGAAAGCTGTGCTCGTGTTGGTTTAGAGGACCATGTTTTCTTGATGTTCTCTGGCTTTTACATACTTTCTGCCTCCTCTTCTGCGGAGTTCCCTGAGCTCTGAGGAAGGGATCTGATAGAGACGTCCATCCCACTTAGGGCCGAGTGTTCCAAAGGCCTTCTCTCTGTTGTCATTCCAGGCTGTGGTCTCTGTGTTTGTTGTCACCTGCTGCAGGAGGAAGCCTCCCTGGTGATGGTGAGCAAGGCGCTGATCTATGAGTATGGCAGAATATCATTAAGAGTCATTTGATCGCTACATACTTTTCTTTTTTTCAAGACCAGCATTATTTGCTCTAGGTCCCTGGGTTATCTAGTCTCATGCTTACTTACCGAAGTAGTGTCAGAAATGAGTTCCACCTTGAGAAGTGGGCCTCAAGTCAGACCACGTATTGGTTGGTTACTCCTACAAGCTCTGTGCCACCGTTGCCCTACCATATCTTTCAGGCGGTACACCACTATAGACAAAGGAGAGCCATTCCCTTTCAATGTGGTGGTTTGAGTGAGAATTCCCCCAACAGGATTGTATGTTTGAATGCTTAGCCACCAGTTACTGGAACTGCTTGGGCAGAATTAGGAGGTGTGGCCTTGCTGGAGTATGTGTGTCCTTGTTGGAGGAGGTGTCACTAGGGGTGGGCTTTGAGGTTTTTAAAAGCCCATGCCAGGTCCAGTCTCCCCCATCCCCCTTCCCTTTCCCTTCTCCCTCTTCCTCTCCCCTCTCTGCCTACAACTTATAGACCAGGTGTAAGCTTCAGCACACACACACACACACACACACACACATATACACCACACACATACACACACACACCACACACACACATACACACACACACACACACCACACACACACACACCACACACACAAACACACCCCCCCCCCCCCCCAACCCAACAAACCAAACACCCCCAAAACCCCCAACACCAAACACACACACACACACACACACACACACACACACACACACCACACACACACACACCACACACACCACACACACACACCACACACACACACACACACACACACACACACACAAACACACCACACACACCACACACACATACACACCACACACCACACACCACACACGCACACACCACACATACATACACACATACACACACATACACACATACACACAAACACACCACACATACACACACACACACACACACACACACACACACACACACACACACACACACCACACACACCACACACCACACACACACACACACACCACACACACACACACACACCACACACACACACACATTTGCCACACTCCTTGGTGTGATGATCATGGACTGACCCCACTGAACCTGTAAACCAAAGGCATCTTTCTGTAAGTTTCTTTGGTCATGGAGTCTCCTCACAGCAAGAGATCAGTAACTAATTCACTATCTAAGATCTAGCTAACCCTAGATAGACTGGCTCTCTAGCCAAAACCTAGAGAGAATAAACAATTCACTCAAGAGAAAATGCATGGACTCTATCTTTAGCACCAGGGTGGAAAATAAAGGAGTAATTATAAACCAACTGATCCTACAGCTACCTCCCTCATCTATTAGGCTCCCTTCCTCTGGACCACTATCCCCCTGATTTAAGCACTCTAACCAACTACGAGCACAAGTGGGGATAGCCTAGAATCTAAGAGCCTACCTAAAGTCATTCAAACTGGCCAATCTCAAGACCGTTTACTGTGTCTCATCCTTCCCTCCCTATGAGGACAAAGACCATAATAACTAACAGCTTTTTAAATACAGATGCTTTAATTAACAGGTGCAGGACACCCCATGGGCTAGGTGGTGGATATCCAGGTCGCAGCAGCAAGGTGAGCGCAACCTCCAAGCTTCTCCTTCTGGGTCCCGTAGGGTGAGCACATCACCCTCTCCAACGAGGCCTTTGATGTTTCGGATGATAGAGGGGCTGGTGTCATCCATAAATTCTACATGCACCTGTGTGCTCTGTCCCTGTGAACCAGTCCTGCCCAGCACTTTGGTTACCCTACCTTGATGGGCTGCACGTGACTCAGATCCATGATGGCAGCGATCTGTCGGAGTACTAACACTTCTCACACACAGCATCCTTCTGACTAGCCCTGCCTGGAGATTTTCCTTGCATCCCCCTCATAAGTTACATGTTCCCATCCTTGGATCTGTGAGTGGCAGTCTTTAACTTCCAATGACAGTCACCACGAATAATAAAACTTATATTTAAGCCAGCACACAATGCATTTGGAATCACCAAGACACTTCAAGAGAGAATAAAGAGATATGGTTTGCTGTAACAAATGGAGGATTTGTTCCAGAGCCATATGCTTTTAAGGTGGCTTTTAAGGTATTGGCACAAAGGCAGGTGACTAAACCTTGGACTAGGCCAAAGATCCCAGAGACAGGTTTAGCTCATAGACAACTTCAAAACACATCTTGCGATGTTATTCATATGTGATCCTTCTGGTTATAAGATCTATCCCCCAAGAGATGTTCTGGGAACCGCTGGTGGCTTAAACAGCTCCAAACCATAAACCCTGGAGTCCTCCTGGAGTCCTGCTGTAAGGATGACTGTGCTGGTCTCTCTCTCTCTCTCTCTCTCTCTCTCTCTCTCTCTCTCTCTCTCTCTCTCTCTCTCTCTCTCTCTCTCTCCATACTTCCCTTTCTCGATAGGCAGATTAAGATAGTACATGGTAGTGATTTGGTGTATTATTTTGTCGCTGTGATAAAACATCATGACCAAATGCAACTTAAGGAAGAAAGACTTTATCCTGGCTCACACCTCCCTAGTCACGGGGCAAGCATGGCAGAGCAAGAATGCAGCAGGGCAGGAAGCTGAGAGCTCTCATCTTCACCACAAACAAGAAACAGAGTTAATTGGAAATACAGCCACACTATGTGCTCTCCAAAACCCGAGACCAGGGACATACTTCCTCCAGGAAGGCTCTCCCTCCTAAAATGTCCTCCAAGCCGTGTCCACAACTGGGACTCAAGTGTTCAAATGCATGAGCCTATGAGGGACATGTCACACGTGGACAGTGGATTCAACAGGCAAGAACCTCCTGCTTATTCATATCTATATCCTGAGCGCCTGCCACATAACAGGATGGACATGATTGACAGCTGAGGGGAGAAGCAAGTGCTGCAGGTACTTAGCACAGAGGCGGGGAGCATCTGACCAGTGTGAGTACCTCACTGGGCCTCCTCGAATCTCAGCACAGATGGAAGGAGGGAGGGAGGGAGGGAGGGGAGTGAGAGGGGAGGGAGGGAGGGAGGGAGAAAGGGAGGTAGGGAGGGAAGGAAGGGATTTGTCTTTGAATCTCACAAGTGTCTGAATATCTCCTGATGCAGCTTGTCCCAGTGCACCGTGGTCACAACAGGACAAATGATGAATGCTAAATACTAGTAGTAAAGCCTCACTAAACACGGTGTGGAAATATAACATGAATCACTCCAGTGTCTTGGGAAAATAAACTGGAGGAGTGATTTTAAAGATGACCCATCTAAGGTACATGGTGCCCCATGGCAAAATATGGCCACATGGTGGCGCCCTGAAAGCTGGCAAGAGACCGTTGCCATCATTGCTTCGTGTTGTACAAGCCAGCCTGTTACATACCAGCATCTCAGCCTTGAATGTGAATATTCTCAGCCTGTGAACGTCCTATTTTAGAGTTCTCATCACTGAGATAGTTCTTCGCTAGGGTCCAGAGTCGAGAGATACAGAGATATGTGAGAGTCTGAGAGGTAGAAGACGCAGGTCATGGATATGCAAGGCAACAGCCATAAATAGGTAGACACTAAGAAAAGACACATTGCCAGGCATGACAGCACAGGTTTGTGACTCCAGCACTTGGAAAGCTGAGGAGGAAGCATTTCTGTGAGTTTGGGGCCAAATTAGGCTACATAGGGGGTTTCATGCCAGCCTAGATTACAGGGCAAGGCTCTGTCTCAAAAACAAACAAAAAGGGGTTGGGGATTTAGCTCAGTGGTAGAGCACTTGCCCAGCAAGCGCAAGGCCCTGGGTTCGGTCCTCAGCTCTGGAAAAAAAAAAAAGGAGTACATATACACACATAAATAAGGCCTTCTTCCTACTTTATCCACTTACAGGTACACACACACACACACACACACACACACACACACACACACACACACACACACGGGGGGGGAGGAGAGAGTAGTCTGATGTCTGTTCTGACATATATGTACTCTTTAGAAAAATATTACTTCAAACAAAATAGAGCCTCTTTAAATTTTTCAGGCATCACTCTTAGACCTGTCTCTCAGAGCCCAGTGGAAGGAAGCGAGCCCCATTTCCCAACCCCCTTTTATATATTTAGAGATGGAGTACTTGTGTTCATGTGGGACAGTTTCAGTGCTAGCCCGATCACAGGTGAAGGGACTAGGCCAAGCAAACATGACCATGGCAGCCTTGCCCTTCTCCCCCATGCCCTCTGCCTCGCTAAAAACCGTTGGATTGCGTTCCTAAAGCTAACCAGCAAGGTCTACTCCCTTATTGGGCCACTTCCTCCTGAGGCTGACCACCAAGGTTCAGCTCTCAAAGTACTGAAGTCCAACCATGAAAAGCCCACTTCGGCTGCCCTAATTAACACGCCCTATTAAAGTTAGACACCTTGCCCTAACCCAGAGTTTCCCCCGTTACCTCCATAAACCACCATTTTCCTATGGGCCTCATCGGTCTCCTCTCTATCCAGAAGCAGTCCTTTGTCCCCACCGGGACAAATAAATGCCCATTCCCTCTCCTTTGTTCCTTCTCCCTCATCCTCCATCTCCTGTTTTTGTCCCTCATTCCCTGCCCTCTGTCCCTCTGGGGCAAATAAATATCCTTTGTACTGAGAACTTGGTCTGAGGAGTCCCGAGGCAACTCTTAGGTTCCCTACAACAAGTATGCCTCTACACTGTGCATAATGAATGATCGTGAGCAGGCCAGTGGCCTGGGAAGGGGATCAGGAGGCTGGGTGGCTGAGCTCCTCGGGGTTGGGGGGTGGGAGGGAAGGGCTTTCTCCCTTCTTTGTGATGAAAAGCTCCCGCCGGCCTACCTATCTCCCTTCCTTCTTTCCTCTAGTTGTAGTTTGAATTTTTCCTTCAAATTTTCATGTGTTGAGGGGCTGGGGATGCAGTAGAGCATGCGCGAAGCCCTAGATTCCGTCCCCAGCACTGCGTAAAAAGGATATGGCGTCTCGTGCCCGAAATCTCAGCACTCGAGGTGAAGTCAGGTGGACTGCATGAGATCCTGTCTCATATGTGCGTGCGCGAGCGTGTGTGTGTGTGTGTGTGTGTGTGTGTGTGTGTGTGTGTGTACAATTTAATCCCCAAATTGATGTGATAGTTAAGTGTGGTAGGATTAGACAACGTCTTCAAGATGGAGCCTCTACCCAGGTCTGGTGTCTCTAGAAGAAGACAAGATACACAAACGAGTGCACCTACTCTTCTGTATCACAGGACGGTGTCCTGTAACACGATATGAAAAATAAATAAAAAATAAAAATAAAATAAAATAAAACCCATACCAAGCCCCTGGGCTTTCTAGGTAAATAAACTTCTCTTCTTTATAAATCACCCAGTCTTGGGGATGGGGGTTAGTAATAGAAAATACGCTAAAAGATGTCTCTTTTTTTCTTCACCTACAATAAATTTCACTGAACAGTTTCACTTGCCTTTTTTCACAGGCGTCTCACGGCATTAGTACACAAAAGTCTAGTCCTGTTACCTGCCTGGCTATCCGGTACTCCACTCTGGGTGGCTGTTCTAACTCCCTTTCTGTTGCTGTAATAAAATTCCCCAATAGAAAGCAACGAAGGAAAGAAACTCTTTATTTAGCTTACTATTCTAGGTTAAAGTTCATCCTAGCAGGAGGTCAAGGCAACCGGAACCTAAGACAGCTAGTCACGTCCACGGTCAAAAGCTTAGGGAAATGAACGTGTGCATCCTTGTTACTCAGCTGGATGTCTCTGCTCTTACACGGTCCAGGGGCCCCAACCCAGGAAATGGTGCTTCCCGCTTTCGGGCTGGGTCTTCCCACGCCAGTTAAGGCCATCAAGACCATCCCTCACAGACATGCTCACCGGCCAACCTAATCCAGACCATACTCATTTGTCAAGTCGACAATTAGGATTAACTGCTGCAGGGGCTTTATTACGATATTCAAAAAAAAAAAAAAAAAACCCCGTTTTAGGGCTTCTCTCACACACAAATGTGGAGGTCTTAATATCCACACACTACAACTCACAGGCACAGAATCACATTTTTTTTATTCGTAACTGAATGAAATTACAGCCGAGAACCATTCTCCCAATATCTCAACCATTTATAGGTTAAATCTGGACCTCCCTAGATGACCCTGGCTCCCTTTGGTAAGTACTCGGTCTCCCAAATGCCACCCCTACACCCATCCCATGTGGGTGTTGTAAAGGCCACACAAAGTTCCTCCTCCAACCTCAACCGTACCCCCACAGCCTGGGCTCTCCTTTATTTTTGACCACTGGTATGTGCCTGGCTGGTTGGAGCTATGCTCCGCTGAAGCCTCCCATGGCGCCTGTAGCTCCTCCAAGCCATATCTGCTGGGAATACTGTGGGAACTGATCCAGGGACTTCTCCTCAGCCTCCCTAACTTGTACTGAGCAGAGCCCTCTCTGCAGAGCTGCTCTGAGCCTGTCACTCTGATTATCTCTCTGAGCCCAGTCCACACGCTAGCTGGTCATGTGATCTTTTCTACAAGACCCACATTATTTCTGACAGCTCTCTCAGAAGTGAGGTGCTGCCTCCACACCTTGGGGTATCCTCCCATGACCACTCCCGGTCTGTCTCTTCATGAGCCAGGGTCTGAGCACTGGGGATTCCCAGTCTCTTTGAGTTGTAAGCCTCATCTGACTCCTCCTCAAGTCTTGCCTCATTCCCTTCCTCCTACTTGCCTGTGACAAGCACAGCTTTCAGCGGGAGAGGCAGGGGAGGTAGCATCTCTGAGGTAGTGTTAGCGCCCTTCCCTACCTACTTCTGTGGCTTCGTTTTATAAACTCTGTGGTCTAGTACCTTCAAGCATGGCTTTTCCCAGAGTTCAAACCAAAACCATGTAGCACCCCCTAGCAAGCTTTAATCAAAATGCTTCTAGCGCTAGGGGGGTTACTTTTTTCGCCCCTGTGTTCTAAAACATTCGATCTGATGTCCTTGGCTGGACGATTTCTTGTTGGAGATCAACATCCGCCTTTCAAGCTTCCAACATGCTGTCATAGGTGCATGTCTCTCATGTTGGCTGCCGAGTTGCAAGGGTGACAGGGGAAAGTGTTCTTGATGCCACTTGTGGTGAACTGGCTCAGCTAAAATGAGGCAGCAGTCCATCTCATCCTAGGAGAAAAAGGAAATCACCTTCCATATATATATATATATATTGTATCATATATTCATTCAATTCTTATATTCATTTTTATGAATGCATTTAATTTATTTAATCAAATTTAATTAATGTATTTAATTAATATATTCTTTTTAATCATCTCTGTTCTTTCAGAGAAAGCCATTGACCCATTTCCAATTAATATTTGTAGACCATCTGAGATAAAGGTCCAACTTAACTGCACATGACTATCCCATTGGCACCAATCCCATTTATTGAAGAAACTATTTCTCCCCCTAAGGTAGTGACCTTGGAAGCCTTGTCAAAAAGTTAATTGATTCAGGACAAGATTTTATGGAGCTGGATAATAGAAAAGCACCAGAAATCTGTCCCCCTATCTAGATAACTCCACTGGCAGAACTCGACTAATATCACTGTTTTGGAACTTGAGAGTCTGTTGATGGCAGCATCCAATAGAAGACCTGAAAGGCAAACTGCAGGCTATTCAGTTCCTAGTTCAGCCATGAGGTAGGCAGCTATGCACACATTTCTGAAGTAGCAGCTTATCAGCAGTTCTCAGATCCAAGGTGGGCACAGATGCATATGAAGAGTGTCTGAGAAGACTGCTGAGAATCTCATCTGATCAGGGAAGGAGCCGGAGCAGCGTTGGTCATCTTTGCTCCTCCATCCATGGTTGCAAACCCTGGCCCTTGCTAAATCGACTTCTAGGGTGTTTAAAGGCAGGTGGCACGTTCACCCCTTCATTTTCCTGAAGTGAAAACTTAAGGGTTCTTTGGAAAGTCGGTTGGATGGTTTGCTGAGGGCAAACACGTGAAGGAACATTTCACTGAAGCAGTGAAAGGCTAAGGCAGACTAGTAAAGAAACATTTTGTTGAAACAGACACAGGTGAAAGGATGTTCTGCTAAAGCAAACACATGAAAGGACACATGATGAAGGATTCTTTGCTATTAACACACATGTATTGGTCTGCCTTACATGGCATAGTTGAGCTCCTTTGGTCCAGACTCCATAGAGAGAAACATACCAAAAAAAAAAAAAAAAAAAAAAAAAAAAAAAACCTTCTGGTGGTTTGGTTTCTCGCCACTTCCGTGGACTCAGGTCAGTGGGCAGAGAGATATCAGGTGAGAGAGAAGTATGTGCTGAGGCAAGGGTGAGGCAAGACCTGTAGAAAACATATGATGTTTGGAGAGAGTGAGTATAAACAGAACTCAACAGACAGTGCTGGAGGCTGAGCTTGGTGGTAGAGCTATCTGTGCAAGGCTTGTTGGTCTCAAGTCTTTGCTGATCTTTGCTTCACTGAGAAAGGCACGGTTAAAGCCACGCCTGGTCCCTCCTGCTGACTTGTGCAAATTCAGCTGAGGTCTGTCTGTGCCTGCTAGGTCATGCCACTGCTGCTGCTATCCCTACACTACCAAACTGGACTGCTGGTGTATCCATGAAGTGTTGGTGAGTGGATCGAGCTGCCACTGCTGACCTGTGAACTGAACTGCTGATTTCCTGACAACACGGGTGGGATTTACTACAAAGAACAATTTCTGAACAGACCCATTTCCCCTTCTTTTCCTTTCTTTTCTACTACCTCTGGTGGGTGGTGGGCTAGAAGGAGGGTTAAATCATTTAAGAATCACCATTAAAAATAGACTTTTAAAAAATTAAAGTTACACTTTCCTATTTTGTCTTTTTAAAAGCCAGTTGTTAGAGAATAGAACATCCAAAAGCAATTGTTTATAGGACAAAATTAGAAAGCCACCATACAATGCCAGACTTTGTGGTGATGCATGCTTTAATCCCAGCACTTAAAAGGCAGAGGCAGGCAGATCTCTGAGTTTAAGGCCAGCCTGGTTTACAGAGAGAATTCCAGGATAGCCAGGACTACCAAGAGAAACCTTGTCTTGAGGAACAAAAACAAGAAAGAAAGAAAGAAAGAAAGAAAGAAAGAAAGAAAGAAAGAAAGAAAGAAAGAGAGAGAGAGAGAAAGAGAAAGTTACCATGTACACATACTACACAATCACAAATGCAGAGAGAGAACACTCACAGTTCTGCACAGCATGTGTTGCTCAAGAGCGATGATAAATGGCTGTGAGCTTCTCATCACGATAATGTGGTCCCTATATATCTTGGTTCACTTCTCTGTTGCTATGACAAGCACCATAACCAAAAGCAACCTTTGTGAGAAAAGGGTTTCTTTCGTTTCACAGATTACAGTCCATCATCCTGGGAAGTCAAGCCAGGAACTGGAAACAGAAAGCACAAAAGAATGTGCTTATTGCTCGCACCCCCTGGCTTGGTCAGCTACCTTTCTTACACAGTCCAGGCCCATATACCTAGGAATGGTACTACCCACAGTGTTCTGGATCTGACTGTGTGCTGGCTAGTCTTACGTCAACTTGATGCACAAACCAATTAACTGAAAGAAGTGACCCTCAATTAGGAAAAACATCGTCATAAGATCTGGCTGTAAGGCATTTTCTTAATTAGGGATTTATGGGGAAGGGCCCAGCCCATGGTGGGTTGTTCCATCTTGGGCTGATACTCCTGGGTTCTATAAGAAAGTGAGCTGAACAAGCCTTGGAGAGCAAGCCACTAAGAAGCACTCCTCCATGGCCTCTGCATAAGCTCCTGCCTCTGAGTTTCTACCCTGCTTGAATTGTCCTGACTTCCTTTGGTGAAGAACTGTGATCTGGAAACATAAGCCAGGTAAATCCTTCCCCCACCCCCAAGTTGCTTTAGTTATAGTGTTTCATCATAGCAATAGAACCCTAGAACCTGTAAAGGCATTTACCGTGACATAGTGAATGGGCCGTGTTAAACCAGCGGTCACATACTTTCATATTTCTTGCATGAGTTTCTTGTACTTGGTTTCATCTTTTCCTGTTTTGGTACTGTGACCAAAGGAGAAATACTGTATTCTGTATACATCCTAAACCCTAGATGTATAGGTTCGTGCGAGTCTATGCTATGATATCTGAACAGCAAGTCACCCGACAGCACGCTGCGCGGAACGCCCTTCGTCATTAAGTGATGCATGAGGAGTCACGACAGAGCCACAGTCAGTAGAGAATGGACAGAAGAATCCAGAAGGCACCTCAAAGCAGAGTATAACTAGACAACTAGCCAATAACCAGCATGCTGTCAATACAAACTAAAGCAAAGTGAGATGATACCTTGGCCAAAATACACTTTCCTTTCTGCCATGAACAACTAAAAAGCAAGCCCCTCTACATGTTGGGTCGTAAGTCTCGTAAGGCCTATAGCTGTTTCAGCTTTCTGAATCAAGACAATAAAACCTATGTGAGGTTATGGTCCAGAATAATCGATGAATTGAACTTCATCAAAGCCAAAAAGCAAACAACAAAACAAAACAAAACAAAACAAAAACTTCGGCTATGCAAAATGCATTCTTTTTTTTCAATTTTTATTTATATTTGAGAGAGACTGCTCGGTGGTTAAGAGCACTGGTTGTTCTTCTAGAAGACCCAAATTCAATTCCCAGCATTCATGTGGCACCGCCAATCTGTCTAACTCTAGTCCTAGGGCATCTAACGCCTGGCCTCCCCTGCTCTTCGAGACGGTATACGGACATACATGGAAGCCAAACATTTGTTTACAGAGAATAAAAATAAAGATTTGAAAGCTGTAAGATTTACTTATTTTCCCCTTACAGGAATGTGGTTTGGGTTAGATATGTTTGCGTATGTTTGCATCGCAGTATGCAGTGCCAAGGAGGCTAGAAGATGGCGTCAGATCTCCTGGGACTGGAGTTACAGAGGAGCTAATGTTCAACAGACCACTGAACCCCAGTCCTCTGCAAAAGCAGCAAGTGCTCTTAACCACTGAGCCATGGCTCTGGCTCCCCAAAAAGCGACTCGTCATAGGAGACTGGCAGGACAAAGTGCAGATAACATTATCATATTTCTGCTAAATTATATTTCTGTGTCTAAATATCCAACGAGCTCTAAAATATCACTAACAAGGAAAAAAACCCACTCTTAAAGACAGCAAATGTTTTCTCATAAAAGTAGAAAATAATTAGGAAATGAAATGTCCGTATATGGTTATCTTTGCAACTGCACAAGAAGATTAACTCTCTGGGGCCAAGTCTAACTTTGAGAGCTTGACACAGAAAACTGTGCAAAATGACACGGAGAACTTTATGCCTTAAAACGGAGCAGTATTCATTGTTTGTGGGTTGAAAGGGAATCAGCTTCCCCAAGTTAGTGACAGACTAGTGATTCAAGCCAGAGTCCCAGGATATCAAAAGTGTCTAGAAAGAAACCCGATAGAAATGAGTCTGAAATGTAAATGGAGATGTAGCTCGTAGAGAACAGCAGTCACTTCTGATGAGTAAGTTGGGAGGATCATATACTTCCAGACAGGAAGCAAAGCTTCAATGTGGGAGATCAGCATAAAACTGGATGGATGAGACAAAGCCCAAAAAAAATCAGTTCTGTTCCAAAGAGACACTTCATTTACAGCCACAGAAAGAAAAGCAGTGCAGAAAGAATTATCTTTTCACAGGTGGTTATGGAAAAGAAGGTAAGCTGGACCCTTCTCTCCTCCGCCTCTGCAGACTCCTGGGGCCTAAACGTAAAAGAAAAGTTGAGAATTTGTCAATGGCAAAAGATAGCAGATGCCTTTGTGGTATCGAGGCAGAAAAAAAAATATTTCTTCGAATGAATATAAATGACACTGGCCAGAAGGAAAGTGACTCACTCTTTGAAACCAATACCACCATTCCCTCCCCAGTCCAAAGACACTATTAAGAGGGTGGGTGTGGGGGACATGGCATGCACCTGTAGTCCCAGTTACTCCACTCAGGAGACTGAGGTAGAAGGACTGTTTGAGCCCAAGAGTTTGGGGAGAGCCTAGGCAACAGAGCAAACTTTTGTCTCAAAAAGAGAATGGATGGGAGAGGGGCCTCCTCAGTGGCCAACTTTGTTTCCCAATGATGGCTTCCACGATACCTCCCACCCTATACTTTTTGCCTTGCCCTACCTAGAAGTAGGGGGAACTTCCTGTGCACAGGCTCTGTTTCTTCAGGACCGTGGAATTCACTTTGGAGAAGCCGTTGTATTAGATTGTCACAGGGGGAAGGTTCTGGGTGGGTGTAGCAGCTAACATCCTCAGCAGAGCTCCCAGGTGATCATCAGCAAACCCTGAAGCCTTCCCACCAACTCGGCCTTCAGACTACTGACAGCAACCCTGAAAAAGTCCAGTCAACAGTGACACAGAGAAGCCTCTGGAAACCTCCTGACCTTCCCAAACAAGAGTAAAGTTAAGAGCTGCCATTTCACAGGTGGGTGGTAGCATGTACCTTTAATCCCAGCACCCGGGAATGTTGATCAGATGTGGTGAGAGGTGGTCCAAGAGGGTTGGTCCCAGAGGGCTGGGAGTGGGAATGGGAACTGGCAGGGGGAGGGGCATCTCTGGTGACTAACTGGAGGCCAGAGATGGGAGAGGATACAGGAAGTCTATGGGGGTGACTCTAGCTGAAATCCCTACCAGTGGCAGGTATAAAGACTGAAGTGGCCACCTCCTGTAGCCAGACTTCCAGAGGAGGGAGGGGGACATCAATCCACCTACAAAACCTTCAACCCAAAATTTGTCTTGCCCACAAGATGTACAGAAATAGAGATGGAGCAGAGGCTGAGGGAACAGCCAACCAATGACTGCCCCAACTTGAGACTCATCCCATGTGAGAGAATGAACCCTGAACATTATTAATGGTACTCTGCTATGCTTGCAGACAGGAAGCTAGCATAACTGTCTCCTGAGAGGCTTCATCTAGCATGGGATGAAGGCAGATGCAGAGATCCACAGCCAAACATCAGGTGTAGCCTGGGGAGTCTTATAGAAGAGTCGGGGGATAGAAATGAGCAAGCCGGGGAGGTCAAGGACACTACAAAAAGACCCATGGAGTTGAGGAACCATGGGAGCTCACAGAACCTGGGCCTACAACCGTGGAGCATGCAGGAACTCCCCCTACACATTTGTAGCAAATGTGCAGCTTGGTTTTCATGTGGGTCCCCTAACAAGTGGAGCAAGGTCTATCTCAGTCTCTGTTGCCTGCCATTGGATCCCCTTCGCCCTACCTGGACTGCTTGGTTGGTCCTCAGTGGGAGCAGATGTGCCTAGTCCTACTGGAACTAGATGTCCCGGGGTGGATCTCTGAGGAGAAGGGGAGAGGACAATGGGTGAAGGAATTTGGAAGAATGGGACTGGAAAGGGGAGGGCTGTTATCAGGATGCAAAGTGAATTAAAAAATAAATATAAATAAACAAATAAATAAATAAATATGCTTATCCTCAGTGGCAGTTAGGGAAAAACCAATTAACACCACAACGTGATTTCAGTACAAACTAAAATGAAAACTTGTCAGCGCTGTCTGCCGATGTTAGAGACACACACACCTCGCAGTTTCATTCCTGTTCTGTGCTTGAGAGAGTTGGCGACATTTTAAAAAACGGTCGTCATCATCAACAGTCTGGCCTTGACTTTTGGCAAGCATGAGCCCGGGCTGGTAGGTGGGGATCGTGGGAACAGTGTGAACGGAGTACATAAAAGCAGAAAAGGTTGAAATCGTCATTGTCATTTGGGATATATTTTGAAATAGGAAAATTCTAGCAAAGGAACCACAAAGAGAAAGGAAGTCTGCGCGAGAGCGTTTGCCAAAACAGAAAGTGGAGTGTCACCTGATAAAAAAGACTTATGAATGAGCTCAGAGCTAAAGTATTTGGTGGGGAAGCTAAAGCCTGCCCATCATGGTGGTACAACAGTGGGAGGCTGTTACCCAGGTGCCGGCTGCATTCACACTGAGGGGAGAGAGGCCTCTGCAGGGCTCGCTAAGACTTAACGTACAGCTGTTTTAACGTTATATTCGTTGCCACTTTGCTTACTGATGGAAGGGAGGTGCAGAAAACACTACTACCCGTTTTTGTTCATTCCCCGATGCTAAAACGCGCATGGGGGACAGGGCAGTCACCTGCGCTCCTCTCCCACCCGCAGTGGCCCTGGAGTTTGTGCTCGGTGGCAGCTGCTTTGGAACTGAGCGCCCTTGACTTTCGCAAAGTGGGTGCTCTTCCTTCCCGGGCTGGATTCTCCTGGGGCAAGCTGGAAGGGGCCGAGAGGGGCGAGGGGCGGGCAAGGCTACGGTGACCCTCCTCCTCCTGAGCCCCGCCCCGGGCCGCCTCCGCTCCGCCCCCGGGCCGCTGACCGGTCCGCGCCCCGTCGGCGCCTCGGCGCGCGCTCTCACTCCCAGCCCAGAGCTGCGGCCGCGCAGGTCCCACCCGCGCCCAGGGGCCGGAGATGCAGCGGGGCGCTGCGCTGAACCTGCGCCTGTGGCTCTGCCTCGGACTTCTCCAAGGTGAGCGCCCGGGCCACAGCCCAACCCCCGCTCCGCTTAACCGCCCGAGGGCGGCTGAGCACCTGGGGCCAGTGGTGAGACCGCACCGACCGGGCGGGAGAAGGGACGGGGCAGTTTGGGAACCTGGGTATGCGGACGCTCACTGGAGCCAGGGAAGTCAGGGGAGCCCGGGGGCTAGAGACCGAGACCGCGGGGGAGCAGGAAAGACCGGGCGGGGACTGCAGCCGGGTCACGAACAGTGTGGCGGGGCTGCGAACAGGTCCCAGTCTTAAATCTACGGTGCGGGGTGAAATGCATCCTTAGTCTGGATCCTTCAGGTCCTTACTCAGTCCCCAGGAAGTCCAGGACTCCCTGCCTCTCGGTCCCGATCCTCCAGCGTGAATCATTTCCCCATTGATCACGCCCGACCCCGCACTTGGGTGCGCACTTCCCGATGCCTTGCGTCTGCACTGGAGATCGGTACCCCGAGGTCCCCCAGAGGGCGCTCCGGGCGGGCATCTACCTTCTGGACTGGGACTAAGAGGACTTGGGACACCCCACCCGTACCCCACTGCAGGAACCTGACAATAGTGCTGTTCCAAGTGAGCCTAGATGCAAGTTAAAACCTAAGCCGAATCTTTAGTCCATAGTTCCAGACCGATCCACGTCGAGGTGAAGGGCCTGAGGTCCTGGGATTTGAGGGGATCTCTGGATCAAAAGGATAAAAGATTTGAACCATAAAGCAGAGGTTGCAAGGAGAGCCTTGGGCACAGGGAATAGCAGGTTCAAGTTTGTGTTGAGAGCTTGGCTCTGCAGTGCTGACGAGAGTCTCTGGAAGCAGAGGGGGCTGCGTGCAGGGGCCAGGAAGGAAGCACTGGGGATAAGGCAGGGGATGAGACGGGCATCCGCTCAGGATCCGCTATCCCTGGAAATCCAGGGTGACGGGGTCATCACAGAGCCCCTGATGCTCGACGGAGATGTGCTGAAAAGACCTCAGAGAGAGAGGAGACCTGCATGTTTGTAGAAATTGACTTTCCATGTTTCATCTTTTATTCCCACAGAATATGAGGCATTTTTTATTTAAGGGGAAACGTGTAACCTTCCAAGGTCCTCAGGAGTCGGCAGGCAGGGAATTAATAGATGCAACTTTTGGTATCGGAGCCTGGCTCTCAGCTCCCACCGTGTACCGTCAGACAGGGAAGCTGAGCAGGATGTGTTGAATCTGTGTGTAGACATGAAGAATGGCTGGACCTTTGGCTGTTTCTTACTCCACTGCCCCCAACCCTGGATGACGCTTTTCGCCAATGTTCAGGGTGTGTTTGTTAAGCGACTGAATGTGTGGGAGAAGTAAACAGGGCTCTAGTTGGACACGATGGATGAGGAATGAGACTTTCCTGTGCCCAGGAGACCTCCCACGTTCAGCCAAGAAAGGTATCTGAGGCCCCAGGAGGTTACATTGGCTGGAATGTAAGCTGTGCAAATTCTTCCCCCTCCCCATTGCTAGAATCCTGGGGTAAACAGTCTGAGAGGAAGACAGGTACATTGTAGAAACGTGAGGAGCAGCAGAGGTCAGTAGGAATGAAGGGGGGTGGAAGTGTTCCCTGAAGTAAGCACCCATGACCACGTGGGCTGTGAAGGGAAGGAAAGGAGGGGGCTGCCAGTGTAAATAGAGACCAAGCTTCCCTGAGCCCTGTGTCTGGTCCCGCTTGCTCCTGGGTGAAAGAGGATCCAGGAGCTCTCAGCCTGGTGGGGGATGCCTCCAAAGGAACATGAACTCCCAAGTACAGAGGACGAGATGTTTAAGTCCACGGTAGGATACAGAAAGAAACACACACCCAGAGCAGGCAAACCAGAGTAGGAGACCTGAGTGAAGCCTGGGAACCCTAAAATAAAGCCCTCAAAGGCAACAGACTCACACTTTAGTCCTAGCTGTGCCCCAAAGGCCTCAAGGCATGTCCTGAGATCTCCTTTTTCCATTGGGCACCAGTGTCCGTTCCTGCATGTGTGGATCAGTGGCAGGTAGGCGTGGAGCACTGTGCTGGACTTCAACGCTTGGTGTCCTGATCTAGTTCTATAATCTGACCCTGCAGATTCCCTGCAGGAAAGGGCAGATGACAGCTTCAAGAAAAACTCCATCTCAGAACTTTAGTCTGGAGGGAAGCTAACAGGTGACACAGAGGGGACTGCTGGCTTCATCTAAAGATGGTCTGCCTTGCCATGGTCTACAGCAAACATGGCTGCCTCTCTGATATTCCTGCTCTTAGGTCCAGGACAGTGGGATCTACTGGTCTCTGTGGCCTTCTGGTCCTAACTCAGAGCTCTAGAGACTGAAATGTAAGTGTCTCTCAGAGCAATGTAGCAAAAGGGGCCCTGATCCCTCTTCAAAGCCTGGCCTGGGACAGTGTGGTGAACAATCTGGCAAACTTCCCAGTCTGTCAGGGAAAGAGACTGCAGCTCTGTGCAGCTATAGCCACACACACACACATCACCTGCTCAGGATGGCAGGAAGGACAGGGGCACGACCCCATCCTGCAGGGGTTTTCCAAGTGCCAGACTGATGTGGCATTGGCTTTCTGTAGCATGGGTGTGAACGTGCTCAGAGACACCCAGCTACTGCCTGTGGGCTGCACAGGAAGCCAGTTGTCAACTCCATCTAGAGCATCTCAACCTTCCTAACACGGCGGCGACCCTTTACTGCAGTTCCTCGTGTTGTGGTAACCCCCCCCAACCATAAAGTTATTTTAGTTGCTACTTCATAACTGTAATCTGCTACTGTTGTGAATTGTAATGTAAATAGCTGATATGCAGATGGTCTTAGGTGACCCCTGTCAGTCATTTGAGACCCCCCACACACAAAGGGGTCACAACCCACAGGTTGAGAACCACTGTTCTAGCCACTTGTAGGAGGGGTCTACAGAACGTCAGCAAAGGGTATTCCGAGCAGGGTGAGGAGCACCTCACATGAGGTCCAGAGAGGAATGCCCCAATGGAGATAAGTGAGTGGTCCGATGAGGCCAGCTAGATCTTAAGGGTGGTTGGCTAGGGAGTGACAGAAGAGCTGGCAGGAGTGACATAGATGACTGTCCTGACGAAGCAAGGACCAAGTGAATTGGACATTCGGAAGTAGGAAGGGGGAGGTTGTCCCCCAGGACTCTGGCTTAAGCAAACAGGTGGACAATAAAGTCATCCACCTGGGGAGGACCTCAGGAAGAGGAGGTAGTATGGAGAAAGCATGGTCTCCAGACGTTAGCATCAAGTAGACTTTCTTGACGATTCCAGTTCATGCTGCCAGGTCAAATGAGGAAGGAACGAAGTTGGGAGAACCTAAGGGCAGCCACAGAGGAGGGAAGGAGAAAGCTCTCTGTGTCTAGTTTAAAGTTTGGTGTTTTCCTCTACCGCTCAGTTGTCTCTCCGCCAGGGCTTGGCCTTCACCCCACAGCTTTTGGGAAGCTACGGGAGTGAAAGGCGGGTGGGGAGATGTCCCCAAAGATCTTCTTGCACTCTGTCCGGACGTCTCTGATAGAGAAGCAGCCAGCGTGTCCCAGCCGGAGCCAGGGATTGCTGAGTTTCGGTCCTTTTCAGACACTGGCTTCCTCTGGGATCTCAGTTTTCCGGTCACACTGAGGGGACACGTCTGGGAGCAGGAAGGTGCGGGCAGTCGTTGCTGGAGGAGGTTCAGAGGCTCAGAGCTCATGCCCTGCCCCCATTGGGCGGTGCCAATAGCAGTCACGCCCCCCTGCCCTGGCTCTTCAGCCTGCCACCCTGTCTGTCCCTGGACAGGCACAGGTCCTGGTGGCAAGTGGGGGAGCCCCCTGCCACGTGGACGGCAAGGTCAGCAGGGGTTCATGGGAAAGGACTTGTCGGCCACGAAAGAGGACATCCTGCCTGCATTTCCCTCTTCCTGAGGCAGGAGCTGGTAGCCCCGATTTAGCAGCGCTGGGGGGCCACCTCTGAGCCAGCTGGACTGTGTGATAAAGTGGCTCGTTCTGCCAGCTGATGAGCAGAGCCCTAACCCCAGGGGTGTCCAGGGCAACTGGCTGGCACAGCTGGTGAAACCACAGCCAACCCAGTGCTGAGAATTCAGTGCATGATAGAGTCCCCCTCCATCCTCTCCAGCAGCCCAACAGAGTATAGAGGCAGCCTGTGCTCCCGACCTCGTCCCTGACTCTTGATGTCCAGCACCTTTCAGAAGTTTGCCAGGATGATTCCTCAAGGCACATCTCTGATTCACAGATCTGAGTCTGGCAGAAACCGCCAAACATGAGCTGGTAGAGCAGAACCTTCCTTCTGGATTCCAAGGGTATCCTAAGAGATACTCAGCCTGCATCCACCTAGCCCCACAACTCCCAGCTTGTATCCACTTAGTCTCACGGGTACCCCCTAACCCTGCAGTCACATAGCCTACACCCATTATATTCCTAACCCAGTATTGACACTTTGCTGCTTCAGATAGGCACCTAGAAGATTACAAGGGTCCGCCAGGGTGTGTGGCTCATTCCCATCCTTTGTGTGCCCAGGAGTACAGATTGCAGGCTTCCAGGAGGGCTTAGGATGAGCCCAGAGTGCCAGGTTCAAAGCTTTCCTATGTGAGGTTCATATATATTAAGTCGTATCCCCAAAAGCACACATTAAGTACACACACACACACACACACACACACACACACACACACACACACACACGGCATGTCTGGGAGTGAGCTATATACCTCAGTATAGAATGATTCATCAAATTGCTTCACATCAGAGAGTATGGAGAGCTTACCCTTGCGATGTAGGCATCGTTGTGCCCATTTTGGAGATTTGGAAATTAAGGCCAAAAGGGTAAAATGGCTCACTAGAGATGCTAGGATGATCTGGTTATAACAAGAAAAGGACAGGTGTCTGTTCCAAGATGACATGGAGACCAACGAGATAAACGGCAAGTGGGGCTGTTAGGACAGCATTGCAGAGGAGGGCAAGTGGACTTCTAAGTGTCTGACCCATCAGACATTGTCACCTTAATGTCCCTAGCATGTCCCAAACAGTGGCCTAAGGTGCACATCTCCGTGAATAGCATCTTCACTTAGCCAGGTACCACTTCCTCCCCTCTGCAGATACCTACAGATTATGTATTGTTCCCCAAAGCCAGCCAGGGGTTAATCACTTGAAAAGTCCAGTTTGTCCCAGAGGAACGCTCTGAGGCTGCCACAATGAAAGGAAAAAAATTGAAAGTTCTTAAACTAAGAATTTAAATCTTAAACTAAGGAATTTTTTAGTCTGAGAAATCAAACTTCTCAAGAAGCTGCAAACAAGTATGAGGGGAGACTGGGGGTCCTGTGAGGAAAGCCTCAGAGGGGAGGCGGCCCTGGGTTAATACCTCGGAGCAGATGAAGAGACTGTCACACGAACATGATGCAGGGAAGACACCATCTGCAAGGCTAGAGAGGGATAGTGGGGGTGACCGGGAAGCCATGAGCACCCATTTTACACCCAAGCAGTAGGGAGGCACAAGGTCATTTCACCCAGAGGGGGGGTTGAGTTCCAGCAAGATCCCCTGGCCACTGGGCACATGGGACGATGCTGGTCCAGGCTTGGTGCCCTGAGCTCGTCCAGATGACCTAGCGGAAGGGAGAATATAAAGTATTTGAACTCTGGGTACAAAATTCAGTGTGAACGTGACAAGGAGAGGAGGACTGGACCTAGAGTCCCTGTCACACTATCCTTGTTGCCTTCTTCCTGGGTGAGCAAGCTCCTACTCGGTCTACAAAGCCTATTCCAACTCTGAGAACGGGTGTGATACAGAGACCCATTGGCTGTGGGAGATGAGTGTGGTTACTGACAAGTGGTGGAACGAGTGTGGGCCAGCAGCCTAAGCTGGAGGAGGATGAGCAGCGATGCCAAGGTTGACAGGAGAAAGCTGGTTCTCTTTCATAAACTGCAGGCGTGCAAGGGAAACTGACCTCCCTGAAGGTTGGCATAGCCCTGGCCCCAAAGGCGATCTGTTACAGGCTGTGAAATTGCAGGCAAGTGCCTCAGTTTCCCCTCTCCACAATGGTAATAACAGTACCTAACTGGCAGGGCGAGCCTATCAATGGGAAAAGGGTGTGTGAGCAGTGTGGTGCCGCACGGGTGCACAGAAAGTGCTAACTACACATTTGCTTTTATTGTTGTAACAGGATGTATTGGTATAAGCAGAATTTGGGGGTCAAAGTGTGTGAACGTTTTTTTATTATTGCTGCGTGAGCCGCTGCTTCTCCACATCCTTGCCAACCCGAGGAAGTGCGTGCTTTCAATTCTTGCTCATCAGATGAGTGGACATTTGTATGTTCCCAGGCTCCTGTTTGTCCTGTTGATGTGAGACGTGGCCTGAGTCTGAGGGCTGGGGGGGTCCCACCAGGACAGAAATGCAAGAGAGCAGTTGAGGAGGATCAGGGAGCATAAAACAGGGTTAAAGTCCCCAAGGTATGCCACTGTCCAGAGGAGATGAGACCTGGGCCTTTTTCTATGACCTCACTACCCACATCATTCTCTCTCTCTCCCACCTACCTGATTTTCAAAGTTACATGTGGGTCAGTCGTTTCCTACTAGGTCTGCAAACCCCAGGTCAGTTCATAAAAACAATCTCTCTGGTCCCCATGGAGCAAGGTTGTCCCTAACCCCCTCCCTGCATGCTCTGACTCAACCCAGAATGACTGTCGGGCGGCACTCGGCAGGACTGTCGGAACCATGAGTCAGTCCCTATGTATTCTAAACTTGTAGTGGTTCTGGGAACGCATCGCAGTATTTGTGGCCTGCCACTCATAGTAATCTTGGGAGGAGTCTGCACCTCACAAGGGGACAATGTGGAGCTTAGAGAAAGGAACGGAAATCTGGTCCAGGTCATTGTGGTGAAGAAGAACCATCTCCAAGCATACCCTCAGGGCAGCACCTTCTACCCCTGGCAGCTCCTGTGGGAGCTGGGACACTGATAGCAACTTGACCCTTGAGCTCAAAAGCTCAGAATGTCGGTCAGCTCAGGAGCACTCCAGGACAGAACATTCCCCCCATCTCCCTGCCAAGTGTCTGCACAGGGCCGTAACTAGGGGGTGCACAGGGGCACCCCTGAGAGCAACACCCTAGAACCTGAGCTCTACCCAGCCAGCTATGACCCCTTACGTTCCACCACAGTTTGCCTGTAGTCTGCAGCCTGGCCATCTTTGTTCTCCTAGGCATCGATGCCTAGAGAGCTCATGTCACGCTGACACAGACAAGTCTGTTTTTCACGTCAGCCCAGGGGCAGAGATCCTGATACCATTCCATTTCAGTCATCCTGGACCTGGGGAGCTGGGGACCTAGATGTGAGCTGCTAACCTCATAACTCTAGGCACCATCGCATGACACAAGCCGTCCTTAAGCTGCAGGTCCGGGCTGGGCTGCAGGTGTCATTTAAGCCTCACTTTCAGGGGAGCTGCAGTAATTCTCCAGGTGTAGACAAGGCAGACAGAAGACACTGCTTGAAGCCAGGCGAGGGATGGGCCAGCCTGATGTGCTCAGCCAGACTGTGGACAAATGCAACCTTTCAGGAAATGGGGCCAGAATGAGGCTATCTTCAGCTCCAGACAGCATACGGGAGCCAGGGACGGGGCCCTGAAGCAGCAATGTCCTTCTGTGCTTAGAAGTGGGCTAAAGGTCATGGAGGCTGCTGGGCATTGAGGACTAAGACAAGTGCTCAGAAAGGGACTGAAAGGGACAAAGAGACATTAGGATGAGAGTGAGGAGGAGTATCAAAGGTGTGCTGGTCAGTTGGTACCTCACTCTGCCATGCCTTGGCCCATCCCAGAACCTGTGTAGCAGCCCGCAAAACACCTCCAGCCTACCTGCAAAGAAGACCAAGACTTTACCCTCTGGAGTTCTAGCATGGCTCCTAGGCACATTTATCAAGGAGATGACCGTCCCTTCCCTTGGTTCCAGACTTCCTTGACTTATATTTCTTCCTATAGATATCCTTCATATTTTCTTTCCATCCCTTCTATGGGCCCACCTGGGTGGGACTAAGGGACACACCCAGTCTGGGGATATCCACAGTAGAGAATGAATCCTCACTGTCTCTCAGACGCTCTTGTGTGAGATTGCGTTTTCCCTGTTTCTCCGGGCAGATGCTTTTGAAATTGTGTCTTTGCTGGGTATGAGCCTGTGATCCCAGCACCCAGGATGCCGAAGCAAAAGGATGGAGAATTTAAGGCTAGGCGTGGCTACATGGATCCCTGTCTGAAAAGGGAAGGAGTGGGAAATGGTTGGCTCCCGCTTTAAAGGGATTTGCTGGCTGTAAACTGGGCCATCGAGCTAAATAAATAGATGAGCAGGAAGCAGAAGAGGAGTGAGGGAGGAAGCTTGCAGCTCAGGAACACATGGCTTCCTGCATAGGCTTTTCCATCTGAGGGGGTCCCTAAGGCTTTAGATGAGGGTTTCAAAGGAAGGGAAAAATAGTTTCTGGCCTGAGTATCTTTACCCACTGCCTTAGGCTCCAAAGCAGGGGTGGATCTAGACTCAGATAGACTTGGGCTGCCCTAAAACTGCTACCTGCTGCCTCCGTTTCCTCAATACTGGCTGGACTCAGGATCCTCCCCTCCCTCTGAGGCTCTTGTGATGACTAAGTGGGATGCTGTTGACCTGACCAATGCCCAGCCCCTCATCTGCCAGAAGCCTTCCATACCATCTGCCTGGCTCACAGCTAGACGCCAGCTTTGCCTGGGACTGGCTGCACCACACGCAGTCTCTTGAGCCTGACATCAGGGTCTCCATGACTCAAGGCTGGAAGGTGCCCCCAGGACTGCTGACAGCACAGAGGAGGTGTGCGCTCTGGCCTTGCTGACCCCAGCCTGGTGCCCGCCTCTACTGCTCTGCCACAACCTTGGGGGCCAGGGCTCTGCTGGCCAGGGGAGGAAGAAGTCAATTCCCGAGTCAGGAACAGGAAGGCAGGGGGAGCGCAGCAGAGGCCAGGATGACAGTGCTTCCTGCTTCGGGAAAGGAAGGACAGCAGAGACAGACAACAGCCAGGCAGGAAGGATGCACCCTTTGCAGGGTTGTATGTGGGGGTTGGGCGGTCACGGAGCCTCTGAACACAGCAGCCCTCTGGCCCAAATGGATCCAGGTGCTGAGTAATCTCAAGGTTTTCCTGACCCGTCAAACTGGGAAGCATCTTTTGCAAAGGAGCAAGGTCTTACTTAGTTCCAGGCTAAATGAATACAATTCAACCTGTTTAGCCATCATTCCATCCATCCATCTGTCCATCCATCCATCCGTCCGTCCACACCCATCCAGTCACCCTTCCAACTGCCTTTCATCCATCTGTCCATCTGTCTAACCTTCATCAGTTTACCCACACACATCTATTCCTACAACAAACTGTGTCTGTCTACAACCATACAATCACCCATCTCTCTTACTTTAGCCTACCTGTCCATCCATCTGTCCCGTTATTCACACACCCTTCCACCCATCCACCTATTTAGTCATTCAGCATGTATCTATCTTACCAAGTGCTGACCTAAGTAGGCATTGAGTGGGATAGAAAAAAGAAATCATTTGGTCCTTACCCATTGAAACTTATTGCTAATGGAGCAAGACAATGGAAGGCAGGGACAAACAAACATTTACAATGCCTGCCTCGTAGCAAGCATGAGGCCGAAATGGAGCCTGAAGAAGGAACTTGGGTTTCGTAAGAGCGAGGAGGTCACGTCTAAGCTGTGACCTAGAGATACTCAGTGCATGAAGAGAAAACTTGCGTTGAGGACAGATATAGCCCTACATTGGGAATGAGCAGGACACGCTTGCTGCTGAACAATGAGGTGGCTGAAGAATGTGGGTGTAAGTGGAAATGGGCCATGAGTGTGTGCGAAAGTGAGCGAACACCAGGTCTCCAGCAGGAGTTTGAATTTTCCCAGAAAGGCAGTACAAAGTCACAGAAAAATATTCAAGTACACATGACTTCAGTATGACTTCACTGTGAGACACACACACATACATATCACATATCTACGACGTAAGTATACATTATAAAGTATATTCTATATTATATTTACATATGTTTTGCCTCCATGTGTCTGGCCACCACTTGCGTGCCTGGTGCCCACAGAAGTCAAAACGTATCAGATCTCCTGGAATTGGAGTTGTGGTTGTGAGCCGCCGTGTGGGTGCTAGGAATCAAACCTAGTCTTCTGGAAGAGTAGCCAGTGTTCTCTTAGTCACTGATCAGTTTCTCCATCCTCTCACTCTGTGTGTGTGTGTGTGTGTGTGTGTGTGTGTGTGTGTGTGTGTGTGTGTGTTAATATTACTAACAAATGTATGGAGGAAATCTTGAGGAAGACAGCCTGCCCAAGAAACCATTTGGGGGGTCAAACATAAGTAGTAGAACCCTAGAGGTAAGCACTGGGCCCACCAGACATTATGGTATACGTCCTAGAGAGAAGAAATAGCCGTTCATGCTGTTCCCACTTGGAGTCACTGAGACTCTAAAAGAAGAAGCCTTGGATGGGGATAAAGGAGTCTAAGTAAGGCTTTAGATGAGGAACATGAAGTTGGAGTGTTTGTGGGGCTAAATCCACTGCACATCTGGACTCCTTTAGCTGAGTTGAGAGAGGTGGTCTGAGCTGAAGATACAGGTTTTTTTTTAATTATCAGGATCTTTAGAAGGGAGAGCATAGGCAAGGGAGAGTAAAAGGAACAGGCAGCAGTAGGCGGAAGAGAATAAAGAAGACAGGAGTGGCAAACATCCTGGATGGAGGTCACTGTGGTGTGGCTCCACTCCAGAGGTGCACTAGATAGATAGATGATAGATAGATAGATAGATAGATAGATAGATAGATAGATAGATAGATAGATGCCAGAAGCAAGTAGAGAATTGCTTTGAGGGTTTCTTGTATGAAGATGGCAATTAGAAGAGAAATGAGTTATGTGAGATTTGAGTCTAGGGCATTAGGGTTTGGGGACACAGCAGTGAGCTTGCTGTGAGAGCAGGGGGTGGAGAAGCCCTTCTGAGAGGCTGGCCTGGGCTTCAGGTGAAGGGCAGTAAAGCATCCCACTCACGCTTTACTTGTGAATGCTGAGAGTTGAGGAGGAAGAAAAGAAAATTCTAGACCATATTAACGAAGACCACTCAGTCTGCAAGGAGTAGAACCAATGGGACACTGCCAGTATGAAGGGCTTTGTGAAGCAAGGTTGAGCTTCTCTGGAATGTGGTATCCTGAAACTGAGGATTATAGGCAAAAGGACAATCCAGATGACAGGCTGTGGGGTCTCCACTGCACCTGGACAAGGGCAGAGCCAGGAGAAAACATGGGGTGATGGATATTTTTGATGAAGGTGACAAATTTATCAGTGGCGGATAAGGACACCTGAGCAAGAAGGAAAGGAAAAAGGAAAAGGAAGGAAACGTGGAGTAGCAGGCATCCGGGGATGGTGCGATTTTAAGTGGTGACCACATCCAGGCTGTGCCCTTGGAAGTCCGTGGCTGAGGGGGAGAGGAGGAGAGGACTCAGAGTTGAGGGAGGGGGAGTCATCCTGTGGATGTTGAAGTCATGGAGAATGGCATGAGTTGGGGTGGGGAGGAGGATGGTGGGCCAGGCGCTGCAGTCAGCAGAGAATGAAAGGAAGTGAGCCGGCGAGAAACTGATGACAGCTTTAGTGGGGAGAACATGGTGCCATCAAAAGCGTGAGCCTCCAGGGGTTGCTACAGGGAGGGGTAGTGGCCAAAAGGCATTCTCCATCTGGGATATGGGGTGGGTTGGAGAACCCAGCAAAGGAAGCCATGTCCTCAGTCAGGTTTCATATAAGCAAGAGGAAACAGGATGGATAGTCTTAATCAGGATGAATTCCTACTCCGGGGGATACAGTATGGATGGGGCTCCTACAGGCTTGTTTGCTTTCATTCCTCTGTCTACCCACCCTGGACCATTCACCCACCCATTCAACCCATCAATCTCCGTTCTTCATCCGTCTATCAGTCTCCCATCCATCCCATGTATTCATCTGGCAGTCCGTCATCTGTCTCGTCCTCTCCCACTGTTATCCACCAGCCACTCCCATCTTCTGGATCCTTGTGCGCATCTCCCAGTCGGAGTTTTAAAAAATGAAAGTCACAATTAAAGCTAATTAACAACGGGAGCTCTGAGAGGGGCCAGACGGAAGCCTGTGTGATAGTGACTGCTCCCTGGGGAAGGGAAATATTGAACTAGACTAAAGAGGGATATCCCCAGAAGGGAAGGAAATGGGAGTGTCCCAGACTGCGGGGACAGACTAGCTGTGGTGCCCTATGCCTCTTAGCAGCTAAAGCCAGAGGGACAAGGAGCAGCCAGCAGGTGGGCTGCCCCTCTGCTCTATGGTAGAAGCAAAGAAGCTACCAAAGAAAGCCGGGCTTCCAACCTCCACAGCTCTGTAACTGGCAGTTGCCAGGGGTGTTCACACAGATGTACGCTCCCAACATGGCTGGGGGAGGGCTCTCTCTCCTAGGTGGGACCGAGGTAGATGGGCACTGGCCATTGTAGTTCTCTTCATACTCCACATGCCGCCTTCACCCTCACCTCCCACAGGTCATGACCCAGACCCCTTACACCACCTCCTTCCACAGCTCAGATTGTAGACCACTGTCCACTCGGTCACCTGCGTGTTTGCCCAGATGTCTACCTGTTGGGGTAACCTCTCCAACCCAAATAAGCCCGTGTAAAGAAAGCACAACTCGATTAATATGAATACAAGTTCACACCTAGATTGGGCAGGAGGCATAGCCCCTCCCCTTTTGGTATTACTTTGGTTTTTCTCGTAGTTATATCTGAGATGAACCTGTTCACCACAATGAAAACTCTAGGTGTCTAGTGGCAGCTTCTCCTATCATAGTCATATCAGGCAAGCAAGATCCAACAGCTGTATATCAAATCCACTCATCTACTGATGCTGACCTGGCCCTCGGTGGTCTGATTACTTCCTTGCACTCAGTATTCACATTTTTCAAAGGCTAAAGATTCAATTATTGCCTTTTTTGCTGCTGAATCTGATACACTCCTTACCACAGCTGAGGTTGGCAGTGGTGACACACCCCTTTAATCCCAGCACTCAGGAGGCAGAAGCAGGTAGATCTTTGAGTTTGAGACCAGCCTGGTCTACGGAGCAAGTTCCAGGATGCCCAGGGCTACACAGAGAAACCCTGCCTTAGAAAAAAACAAAGCTGGCTCCACAGAGACTCTTTTGGGAGTCCTTCCCTGACTCCCCTGAAGCTAAGCCTTCTACAAGCTCTCTCCTCCAACAGTAGAAGACTCCTCAGACGTACCCAGGAGGTCAGGCAACCACTCAATTAGAAAGCAGTCTACAGAGTCCAGACACTTCTCACCTCAGAACCTCAGAGCAAGCTGTGAACCACAGCCAAGGCTGCTGACCTGGGTATCAAGACCTAAGTACAAAAGGGAGACCTTGGCAACAGCTACCTCCATAGGCCAGTACCTCAGTCCAGCTGAGGCCTCAGTTTCACTGACTGAACCATGGGACTAGATATTTAATAAGGTCCCAGACAAGTTTGTCTGGGAGGTGATAGGGACAGAAGAGGGGAAATAGTTACAAATTTGACTGATGACCATGCTGTCTGCATGGTGCTAAAATGAGACTGTGGTGTGTGGAGTATATTTTCCTGGCACCATACCACTCCGTCGAGTGGCTTGTGATCAGGGTGCATAGAACCATGCATAGTGGGGTACTCTAGGCTCTGCCCTTCTACCCCTACTGACTACAAGGCAAGGACTGAACTGAATGAGGCTAGGGGCAGGAGAGTGGTCTGTGACCACCACCCCAGGAGGACAGGGACTAGGGGGGAGGGACAGGACACAGCCCTGGGCCTCCAGCCACACAGTCCTCCCTTCCTGTTGTCTCAGGATGATCCTGGCAGGATGCATCTGCCAAAGCTCCAGGCCCAGACCTCCCCTAGGCCATGCTCCCCCATGACCCCCCATCAGGATTCCATTCAGTCAAGTGCATGCATGTGCAACTGAGAACAGATCAGAGATTCACAACCAGGCACACTTGTACACACAGTTAAAGCAGCACCCATGACTCAAAGGCATGCGTGTCTGCACACTGAGATACAAATAGATGTGTTTGCCCTTGTGCACGCATGCAGATACACCTATGTATATGCACCTACTGGGAAATGGAGGGTAGGTACAGAATGATCTGAGCCACAGAGCTCTGAAGAAGGCCTTCACCTAATCAGCCTAGTCATGGGAGGCTGAAGGTGAGTTCCCCAGCTAAAGCAGAGAGGCACCATGAGAAGGCCTGAGGGTGTGGAAGAGACCTAGGCAGGCAGAACCCAAAGGAGGCTCAGACAGTTGGGCAGAGAGAAGAGAAATTTGCAAAGCCTAGAAACTATAAAGAAAGGAACCATCAGGGACCTACGAGAGGGTAAGATAGAGTATAGGCCTAAGATATGAAGCCATGGTAAGCGTCGGGTGTAAATGTGGGATTCAGGATCTCAGGCAGAGCTCTGGGGACGCCACACTCTAAATCATTTCCCCTGCCCCCCACTACTCCCATCCCATAGGAGTAAACCTGGAGGCTCCTCCTCTTCCTGCTTCCTGCCGGCAGCTCAGCTTTCTTAGGGTCAGAGGTCAGGCAAGCAGTCATGGTCAGTTGGGATTGGGCTCAGTCTGTGGGCAGCGATAGGGTGGTGGTGGGGACTGATGGCCTTGGCCAGAGCAAGGAACAATTTATGGTGGAGATCGATAGTTGTTGTGGGACCTTCGGGTTGAGGCTGTAGTCAAACTGCAACATGATGGGAAACAAGACTATGCAGACTGAAAGCCACTGGGCTGGCCCTGCCTTGAGGCAGCATCCCAGAAGGCCTACCTGTACCTGGACAGTGCAGGAGTTGTCACGTGGCCCCATGGCATAGCTCCTTAGTAACTGTGTCTTTCATCTCAGGCCTGGCAAATGGCTACTCCATGACCCCTCCAACCCTGAACATCACAGAGGATTCATATGTCATTGACACCGGGGACACCCTATCCATATCCTGCAGGTACTGGCTCCTCCCCACCTGGCGGTTCATGAAGGCTGCCCAAAACTAGGACAAAAAGTGCTTGGCTGAAGAACCAGAAGGCCACCCCTCCCCAGGACAGAGAGTCCTAGACACTGAGTGGAAGTCCTAGGGTGTGATCTCCCAGAAGAGGTGCAGACAGATACCCTGAACTCACCTTGCCCTCCCTTCTCCTCTACTAGTCACTTACATCCATTCCCAGCCACCTGTCACCAGCCCCGGGCCTCCTCACAGTACCAGCTATTAACTGAGGCCCATGTTACAACCTGCCCATTCATAGCCCCAAGAACCAGGCAGAGAGTCAAGGGCTCGGGGAGTGGATCTGGGCACTGTACCCCAATCCTGGATTACTCTTCCTTGGAATGAAATAACCATGGGTGAAGAAGCACTTAGCCCTTGAGGGAGGCTCCTTGGAGAGTGTGGCCTTAGGTAAAACTTGAGTAGGAGAGATCCTGACTTCTCCTATTCTCGGCTAGGGGGCAGCACCCCCTCGAGTGGACCTGGCCAGGGGCCCAAGAGGTACTGACCACAGGTGGGAAGGACAGCGAGGACACGCAGGTTGTGCAAGACTGTGAAGGCACAGAAGCTAGGCCCTACTGCAAGGTGCTGTCGCTGGCCCAGACTCACGCCAACAACACGGGCAGCTATTACTGCTACTACAAGTACATCAAGGCCCGGATTGAGGGCACCACAGCTGCCAGCACCTATGTGTTTGTAAGAGGTGAGGCCTATCTTGGGCAGAGTCCTGGAGGGAGTACCCGGGGCCTTCACCCCACTTCCACCCTGCTGACGCCAGGCTGGCAGGAGTGAGTACGGGGCCTTACCCTGTTTCCACACAGAAGCAGGACGCTAGAACTTCACCACCCTGACCCACGCACGGGGCTCCCTTATACTTCCCCCCACCCCCAGCCCTAGCCAGACACTCCCTGAGCTGTTGCCTTACCCAACCCTACTCCAACCCCTCAGACTTTGAACAGCCTTTCATCAACAAACCTGACACGCTCCTGGTCAACAGGAAGGACTCGATGTGGGTGCCCTGCTTGGTGTCCATTCCCGGGCTCAACATCACACTGCGCTCGGTACTATTCTCTTCCCCCACCTGACCCCAGGACCTCGCCCTCCTGCACCATCCCTGGGAAAGGTAGCTGACCATCACTATGTCCCACCAGCAAAGTTCGGTGCTGCACCCTGATGGGCAGGAGGTGTTGTGGGACGACCGCCGGGGCATGCGGGTGCCCACTCTACTGTTGCGTGACGCCCTGTACCTGCAGTGCGAGACCACCTGGGGAGACCAGGACTTCCTTTCCAATCCCTTCCTCGTGCACATCACAGGTAGGGGGCGCTGGTTCTATCTCACTGAGGCACCACTCTCTGTGCCCCAAGAGCAGCAGGGCAGACCGTAATGCCTTGTCCTACTACTTCCCAGTCATGGGGTTATTAGTATCACAGACGGTCTTGTCACCCACTTGCTCTGCGTGTACTATCCTGTGAGGAGTGTGGGAGGTGACACTGTGTGTGTCACCAGGCAATGAGCTCTATGACATCCAGCTGTACCCCAAGAAGTCACTGGAGCTGTTGGTTGGAGAGAAGCTGGTTTTGAACTGTACAGTATGGGCTGAGTTTGACTCTGGTGTCACCTTCGACTGGGATTACCCAGGAAAGCAGGTGAGATCGGCAGCTCTACCAGGTTCCTTATTCCCATAGCCCTGTCCTCAGTATCACCCCTAGGAGTCACCGTGTTCATGCTACCTGTGCCTCTATGGGGGAGGAGATACAGACTCCGGAACCCAAGTGAATCGATGGGGAAGTTTTCTATCCCAAAACAAACTCTGAAGCCCGGCATCCAGAGCTACCTGTGTTTGGGCAGGGGTGTGTGCCTTTGCTGGGTTAGGTCTGCACCTGCCTGCCTGCTGACCCTGGGCTTCCCCTGGGTGCGGCAGGCAGAGCGTGCTAAGTGGGTACCTGAGCGGCGTTCCCAGCAGACCCACACGGAACTCTCCAGCATCCTGACCATCCACAATGTCAGCCAGCACGACCTGGGCCCCTATGTGTGTGAGGCCAACAATGGGATTCAGCGGTTCCGGGAAAGCACGGAGGTCATTGTGCACGGTATGACCTGGGAGGCTGAGGCCATTGTGCCCGGCATGGGATGGGATGGGTCCAGTATCATGGAACCTGGAGAACATAGGCGGTGTGAGTCAGAGGTCACGATGCACCTGAGCAGAGGAGGGGCCAGCCAAAAGGAAGGAAGGGCTCTGAGGGGAAGCCCTGCCCAGCTCCTACCAGCTGGACAGCAAGGCAAGCTCCAGTCCGCAGGGGGAGAGGCTGGGAAGGCCTGGGGGATAGTCAGCCCCAAGTTTACACTCATGCCTCCTGTTTGGCAGAAAAGCCCTTCATCAGTGTCGAGTGGCTCAAAGGACCTGTCCTGGAGGCCACAGCCGGTGACGAGATGGTGAAGCTGCCCGTGAAGCTTGCAGCGTATCCCCCACCGGAGTTCCAATGGTAACAGCCTGGGCCCCCTCCCCTTGCTGCCCTGCCAGGCCTAACACAACGACTGACCAAAGAAGGAAAGGGACAATATCCTTCCCCATCACATCAGTGGCCCTGAATCTCAAAAGAGGATCTGTCCCTGCCCATCAGGGCCTGCATACCCTGAAACTCAGGTGGGACCCTCACTAGATAGAGCCCCTAAAGGGAATGAGTACCCTATTCAGCTATAAGAAGCTTGGCCCGGGAGCAGCTAAACCTCAAAATGGTTAAACACCAGGTCTGGTATATGGGGTGTGATAGGCAGTGTGGAGTTTTATATACCCGCTTCTTACATCACCTTAGACTCTCCAAGGCTCTGCCAGCTGGGCCTCCACACAAGGAGCAAACTCAGAGCCTACTCTGCAGTGGCTACTTCCCTGGGCTCCCTTCTTATAAGAGTTCTTCTCTGAGGACCCACAAATCTGAGATATCATAAGGCTGATAAATTATTAGGGAGCCTGGCTCTGAGCTGTATGGTAGTGAGAGGCCTGTAGGAGAACTGAGAGCTGGACCTTCCCTGCAGGATATGCCCAGGGCACAGAGGGGACCCTCAAGATATACCTTCTATATCCTCCTAAGCGAGTCCAAAGCCTCAATCCTCCCTTACACTCTGAGCTACCTACTTGATGCAATCCTACTGCAGCTTCCGTCTACGGATAAGGAAACGGTCCAGAAGAGGGACAAGCATTCCCATCTGAGCCCCAGGTTCCCTGGCAGGAATTCCTGTGTTGTCTCTTCCTGTCAACCCAGAGTAGCCCTGCCCTTCCAAGCTCGAGGTGCCTCACACTTGGGAAAAAAAGGTTCCAGTGCTGGGACAAACAGAGATGCCAAAGGTCCTCAGCCAGGACCCACTGGCCATAGACTGGAAGCTGGTTTCTGGGAAGGTTCAGGGTGTCCCAGTTATAAGCCTATGGCTCCCCAAATCCTCCATCTAAGGCCATAGCTTTGAGCCATATAGCACCACATGGCATAGTATCAGAGTCCTAGAGGGAAGGTCCAAGAGACCCTGATGAAGCTAGCACAAATACAACTCTTCGAGTCACAGAGTCCCCTGACCTCCGAGGCCAGCAGGACTGAGCCTGCTCTCAGCGGTTTCCCACAGGAATCGATCTGCCTTCTCTGACTTTTCTCTCCCACTCAGCTAACACTTTCCTCTCAGGAGTGTGCAGCTGTCCCAGTGTACATGTGTTCATCACAGTCTCACAGACGACCACCGTTTAAGTGGTACCATGTTGGGGTTACTCTAAATCAATGAATGGATGAAGGTCTAGTGGACAGACAGCCAAGCCGGGGCTTTGGCCCAGTGTGCCCAGAAACGTGCAGGCAGTATTTCAGTGAGCCTTTGCAATTCCTGCAAGTACATTGTTCCAGTTGTCAAATAAAGACACTGAGGCTTAGGGGAGTTTTTAACCTAAGATGTGTCCCTTTTCAGGGCCACGGAATCATGGCTTAGCCTATCCGGAGGACAGGGGCCACAAAGCCCAGGACTCAGGCTACAGAAACAGTCTAGGGTATAAGGCATTTGCTTACACTTACAGCAGAGGCCTAGAGTGACTACACATGCCCAGTAGGGTATTATGTAAACAGGATACAGCAGTGAGTTGTCCCTGTCCTCAAGAGGACAAATTCTTATATAAAACCCAGTGTGACAGACAGGAGTATGGGTCTTGGGTTTGATAGGAAGGAAGGAGGGGGGAAGGGGACAGGGAAGGAGAGAGGGAGGGAGGAGGGAGAGAGGGAGGGAGGCAGTGGAACATGGCAGGCAGGGCCAGATGACAACCTTCTTTGAAGAGCCAATACTCCAGCCCCAGCTCATGAAGGAGAGAGCCATGCAAGTTGTCATCTACAGAAAAAAGCACCCCAGTTAGGGTAACAGTAAGACAGAAGCCCTGTGAAGGCTTCAGCCCTGCAGAACTCACAGAAGCTTCCAGAGGCAGCTGTCGGAGAACCAGGCGATTAACACTCCCTGTGCTCAGCTGCTGCCGTCCCCTCATCCATATACACTGTGAGGAAGCAGACAGGGCCCACTGAGGGTGTCAGAATCAGTCTCTGATGCTGAAGCCCTCCCAGCAGGTGTGGAAGAGCTTCATGGATGAACTGGGAAACTGATTTCCTAGTCCCTAGGCTAACTTCACAGAAGAGAGAATGGCTACCTTAAGCAGAAACTGGTAGGGGGTGTCAAAGGATTTAGGAGTGGGTCCAGAAGTGCCACTGCAGATCTCAGGATGGTCCTGAAGGTCAGTGGCACTGCTGAGCTGGCCACATAAGTCATCCCAGTCTGTCTTTCCTCAGACCAGGGACTCTGTCCATCCCACACTCCTGCTGCCCTTCTTGGTCTAGTACAGGAGAGGCCTCTTGCTCTAGCCTGATCTATCAAGAGAGGCCACACGGTCTTCTCTTCCCACCTCCAGCAGTATGTGTGACCTTCATATTAGTGCAGTCTGCAGCCACAAAGCCAGTGAACCTTGGATATCTTCTAAAATATATCTAGACCTTTTTTGTTTGTTTGTTTTATCATAGCCCCTGAGCACGTGAATATCACAACCTTTTATGAAATATGATATATGAGTATCAGATATCAAGATGATTTACAGTATATAGAGAGGCTACTTTATAGAAGGGACTTGAGCATTGGGTATTTGTAGTTTTAATTTGTCTTGCTGTCTTGATTTTGAATTAGCATACAGTATATAGGATTTATTATGACATCCTCAAACAAAATGTGTTCTTGTCGAACAGGTACAAGGACAGAAAGGCAGTGACTGGGCGCCACAATCCACATGCTCTGGTGCTCAAAGAGGTGACCGAGGCCAGTGCAGGCGTCTACACCCTCGCCCTGTGGAACTCTGCAGCTGGTCTGAGGCAGAATATCAGTCTGGAGCTGGTGGTGAATGGTATAGCCTGGAAGGATGGGAGAAGGGATGGGTCCCGGGGGCTGGAGGGTGGCCGTGGGAGCCAGCGACTGGCTGTTTGCTTTATGCCACAGTGCCGCCCCACATCCATGAAAAGGAAGCTTCTTCACCCAGCATCTACTCCCGCCACAGCCGCCAAACCCTCACCTGCACCACCTATGGGGTACCCCAACCTCTCAGTGTTCAGTGGCACTGGAGGCCCTGGACACCCTGCAAGACATTTGCCCAGCGCAGTCTGTGAGTATGTCCCCACCTCACCCCATTCCCCCCTCCACACAAGAGCTTAGCTCAATCATGGCATCTCATGTGAGGAGACATCCTGGTGAGGAGACAGGACCAGGGAAGGGAGATAAATTTCCCAAGCTCAAGGTGTAAGCAACACAGTCTTGCTCAGATGAGACACGCTCCCTGAACCCAGCTCAATGTCAAAATGACTGGTGGGGCTGGGTAGGTGTGGTGGCAATGTGCCGACACTTGGGAGGTAGAGGCAAGGTATCAGGAACTGAAGATCATCCTTGGCTGCATAGTGAACCAAAGCCAGGAAACAAAAAAAAAAAAAAGACAGAAGAACCTGGAAGGACATTTTAGATAGGGACAAATTAGACACACAGGGAACAGGGGAGAGGGAAAGTCTCCCATGAGCACGAACTCTGAAGGCATCAGGGAACCTGGTGGAGGGCATTCAAGCAGCAGAGTGACAGGTTTGCCCTTCAGTCAAAGACTCTGTGTTCACATGCTAGGAGATGAACAGAAGCCAGGAACCCAGGCAGGAAAGCAGTCTAGCCCCACCTGCTGGCCCACGGGTTGTGGATCCAGAGCCATCAGTGAGGAGGCTCAGGAGAAGTAGCCTGTGAGCCTGAGACAGCCTGAAGCATTCAAGGCTCTTAAGGGATTCTTGTGAAACACATGGCCTGCGGCTCACATGGTATCTCCTAGTTTACCCCTTCTAGTATTCTTATGCTTTGGGCCAAATGACCGAGTCTTGGGATATCCCCTCCCCACTCTTCAGAGAGGGGCAGACAAGATCTTGTCTAGCTCCAGGCCAGCAGAAGACTGAAGCACTGAGCATGCCCAGGAGGAAAGAGAGGGAAACGCTACTGGGATGGTGTTCATGGGGCAGAGTGATGACTTATGGTCCTCCTGGAAGTTGGGTGAGGACATCCAGCGTGGACTCTGCAGGCAGGACACATGGCAGACATAGGACAGAACAGTGTCTGTGTGAAGGAAGGATTGCAGGGCTGCAACAATGTTCTGGGCCCTCATTGTCCTTGTTTCCAGGCCTGAGGGGTGTCCTTTACCCACTGTGGTGTGAGACGATGTCTGAGGATAACAAGGTGTAACCCCTAGCCCCTGCCTAGGCCTTCCCTTCCTTATTCCTGACCTGCCCTTGTCCCTCTTCACCTGGCAGCCGGAGGCGGCAGCAGCGGGATGGCATGCCACAGTGCCGAGACTGGAAGGAGGTGACCACTCAGGACGCTGTGAACCCCATCGAGAGCCTGGACACCTGGACCGAGTCTGTGGAGGGCAAGAACAAGGTACGGGTCATATGGAGAGGAAAACCCAGGTCCAGCCAAGTTGCCTCTTGCTGGCATTGAGTTTCCACCTGCCTGCAGGGCTCAGAGAACCACAGCTGACAGGCAGGTGACTTTCCTGCCCTCTCTGGATCTCAGCTCCCCTGCCTGCCTGCGAGCCAGGCCTTCTCAGACAAGGAAGCTGAGAGCCAGGAGAACCCAGCTGCCCGCAAGCCCCAAGGCTTGGAGGGGATGGGGCTGGGGGCTGACCCGGTCTCCATAGAAGGCTGGTGAGCCGCTGACCAGGAGGGGGAGGGGGACTGAACAAAGGCACCCACTTCCTACAGTCACTTCCTGTTTTCCTACACACCTCCAGAGCCTCTTCCTGTTCCAGGCCCGGCCAGGAAGTGCCCAGCTTGGGATGGGGGTGGGGGGGTCTTTGGATGATAGGCAAGGCCTGTGGACCTCTCTCCTCCCCGATTCTTCAAACTTGCTAGTCCCTGAGAGCAGGATTTCTCTAGAATCTTGGGATACCTCTGTACACATACATACACCTCCTCCACTCCCCTGGACCTTGAAGAAGTGTTATACGCCTTCAGACTGACGTGGGCACATCACAGAGACCTTGAACAGTGACCAGCCACTGACCTTAAGCCACAATTCAGAAGTAGCTGGCCCTGGTGTGACTCATTGCAGTCTGACTTTTAACCCTTGCTTAGACAGGCCCAGTTGCCAAACTGGCTTCTGACCCTTCAACATGGCACAGATAAGTCCCCCTGGTCCTGCCTATGGGCACTTTCCAGCCCCAGCCACTACCTAAGCCAGCTGTCTACACACTGTTTCTTGACTTTTCCTGGGTGCTGCCTCTCTCCTGCCAAAGGCCTTGCCTCGTTGTTCTGGACAGTCTGTAGACTTCGGTCACTGCCAGCACAAACCTCCGTTTCCCCCTTACTGATGAGCACAATAGCCTCTCTGGAGAGGAGGAGGGTCCAGGTATACAATGGCGCCTTATGCTTCTGTTCTGGGTAGACGGTGAGCAAGCTGGTGATTCAGGATGCCAATGTGTCAGCCATGTACAAATGCGTGGTCTTCAACAAAGTGGGCCAGGACGAGCGGCTCATCTACTTCTATGTGACCAGTGAGTAACCAAACTGTCCCCAGAGAGTACCACCTCACCTAGGCAGGCCTGGGTTCCAGCAATGAGCTCACTGGGTTTCTAGTGACCATGGAAGCATCCAGCCCATGGAGCTACCACCGCCTCACCACCTAAACATAAAGTGGAAGAGATATATTTAAGGATTCTTAGCCTATAGACTGACACCCATTCTCTAAAGTCCTGTGGTTCCTGTGGGCATGTTGCAGTGGAGAGAAATTCCAATCATTTACTCCGATTTCCAAATGGGTTAGTGACCTCTAGAAAGCCAGGTGTCACAGGAGGAGACACCTACTGGGTCCAGGACTATGGATGACGTCACCTGAAGGAGCAGGTGGAAATCGTGAGAATGGCGCTGGCAAAAGCTAATTAAATCATTGCAAGGAAACGCCAGGGTCAGGGTGTGGTCAGTAGCTAAAGAGAACAAGGACCCCCCTCGGTCTGGTGATAAGAGCTCCAGGACCTGGGCTGCAGGAAGTGTATGGACAGTTCCCTGTTTCTGGCATAACCAGGAGTATGTGAAAGCTAGCAATACAGGAGGAGCCTAAAGCCCAGGGATGAGACTAGCTTCCAAGACGTGTTGGCTCCTTAGATCAGGGAGAGGAAGAAACAGGAGAGGGGGTGGATAGTAGACAACGTGAAAACCTGGCTACATGCTATGTACACCCTTGATTAAGAACTGAGTGATGGAGAGGGAGACCCACACTGCGGCAGTAAACATGGAGACAGTGTCATTCGGTTTCCTCTCCCCTTCTTAGCCATCCCTGACGGCTTCAGTATCGAATCAGAGCCTTCCGAGGATCCCTTAGAAGGCCAGTCCGTGCGCCTCAGCTGCCGGGCGGACAACTACACGTATGAGCATCTGCGCTGGTACCGGCTCAACCTCTCCACGCTGCACGACGCTCAAGGGAACCCCCTACTGCTCGACTGCAAGAACGTGCACCTGTTTGCCACGCCCCTAGAGGCCAACCTAGAGGAGGCGGAGCCTGGGGCCCGCCACGCCACCCTCAGCTTGAATATCCCCCGAGTGGCGCCCGAGGACGAGGGTGACTACGTGTGTGAGGTGCAAGATAGGCGCAACCAAGACAAGCACTGCCACAAGAAATACCTGTCCGTACAGGGTGAGATGGGCGTGGCAAGCCGGAGAGGGCGGGGTCAGGTTTCTCAGCCTTTGTAACCTTGCACCCAGTCCAGCACAGCCCTGAGTGGTTGAATCCCAAGCCTGGGTCTTCAGAAGCACCCCCTAAGGCCCAGTTTAGCCGTAGAAGTCCTTCGCATGCTCAGTCCCTGATCCTTCATCGCCACGTCACCCTTGGACCCACCACTACTCCTATCCCTACTTAAAGCCCCTCACTGCCCCATCCCGAGGTACCCTCTTGGTTTCTGCGCCTTCATTAAGTTTCTTCTCTACCCCTGCCCCAGCCCTAGAAGCTCCTCGGCTCACGCAGAACTTGACCGACCTCCTGGTGAACGTGAGTGACTCCCTGGAGATGCGATGTCCGGTAGCCGGAGCACACGTGCCCAGTATTGTGTGGTACAAAGATGAAAGGCTCCTGGAGAAAGAGTCGGGTAAGGAAGGTTGCCTTAGGTGATAGATCAGAGGTCTGCAAGGCCGATATCCCTATACCAACCTGTGCTGGAGCCTTCATTCTACCTCTTGCAGGAATCGACCTGGCAGACTCCAATCAGAGGCTGAGCATCCAACGCGTGCGCGAGGAGGACGCGGGTCGTTACCTGTGCAGTGTGTGCAATGCCAAGGGTTGCGTAAACTCCTCCGCCAGCGTGGCCGTAGAAGGTGTGTCCCTGCCTGGCTCTGTTCAACCCGCCTCACACACCCAATTGGTGCTTTCCTGTGGCCGTTTAGTACAGTAGTTCCCAAGCACGAGGGACACTTCCTGTTGGCTACATTTTCCCTCTCATGTACCCACTATCTACCCGCCCAGGCTCGGAAGATAAAGGCAGCATGGAGATTGTGATACTCATTGGCACTGGCGTCATCGCAGTCTTCTTCTGGGTCCTCCTCCTGCTCATCTTCTGTAACATGAAAAGGGTGAGGGTGCTCCCCACGCAGAGGTCCTCTCCAGTGCTGAATCGACCTTCCTGTATCCCCATTCCCTTTCAACCCGGGAAACCCTTAAGATTCCCATCGTGGTTCACTTATCAGCTTCCTGCCCTAAGAATTCTCCTATTCTCCCATGTTTGGCTCCAAGTGGAGCAGAAGTTGTCTGTTGGCCTGTCCCCACCCCCTCCTTGACTGACAACCCAGAAGCAAGGGCTATTTGTCCTAGGCAAAATATGTCCAAGCCACAGTGATCTGTCCAAATCAATGAGTTGTCTCCACCTCCACCCCCAGCCTGCCCATGCAGACATCAAGACGGGCTACCTGTCCATCATCATGGACCCCGGGGAGGTGCCTTTGGAGGAGCAGTGTGAATACCTGTCCTATGACGTCAGCCAGTGGGAGTTCCCCAGGGAAAGGTTGCACCTCGGTGAGGCCAGCACCCAGCTTGCCCCACCCAGCACTCACTGCCTGGCAGAGACAGCTTCAGCTGCCACAGGGTCAGGCAGGCTGAAGTAACAGAGATCCTTCCATTCTCAGAGCTTGTGCCAGGATGGCCCTCCTGGTCTCCACCTGGCCTGACCCGTTCCAGCTGGGTCAGAGTCCCCAGAACCACAGCCAGGGCTCCCAGTTCCCAGGCCCCCGAGGTCATTTCCTGCTGCTCTGAGCAGGGTGGACCTGTCCCACCTGCCTGAAGAGGATGCGGGGGTCTTCCTGTCTGCCTCTCCTCTGTGTTCTCCAGCTTTCCCTCTCTAAGACTCCACTCCCTATCCCCTTCCTGTTTGGCAGAAGAGCCTTCCATTTTCCTCCTGCCCCAAGCTCTTGGGACAGGTCACCCCTGCTGTCCACCTTTTGTCCATCCTCACTCCCCAAACCCCGTACAGCTCACCTGGAACTGGCCCCCTGCTTCCACAGGGAGAGTCCTAGGCCATGGGGCTTTTGGGAAGGTGGTGGAAGCCTCAGCCTTTGGCATCAATAAAGGCAGCAGCTGTGATACCGTGGCGGTGAAGATGCTGAAAGGTATGGGGCTCACGGGTAGAAGGCGCTGTGCAGCTAGGGGCGGGTCATGAGCTCTGCGTGCCTGACGCAAGAGCAAGAAGGGAAACACTCAGAGATACAATCCCCGCCAAGGTTGAACAGAAGGGATTAGGAAATCAGACCCAAACCTCTACCTGAACCCTCTGCCTCTGCAGGGTTAGCAGCACGCGCTAGAGACTCAGCGCAGCCTGTATTCCCAGCACAGGGTTTAAGCATGCCTTTGCTAAATCAGTGTCTCAGGCGGGTTGAGCAGATTGGGAAAAATACCAGGGCTGATTTGGCATTGTGCTATGCCTCTCTGTCTCCTCCAGAGGGCGCTACTGCCAGCGAACACCGTGCCCTGATGTCCGAGCTCAAGATCCTAATTCACATCGGTAACCACCTCAATGTGGTTAACCTCCTAGGGGCGTGCACCAAGCCCAACGGTATGGAAATGAGATGACCAGAGGAAAGGACTGGGCAGTGGGCGTTGGCACTCTCACTACGGGTGGGAGGAGCTGTGTGGATACTGGGGACCTGCATTGGAGCCTAGCTGAGAGCAGGAAGGATAGACCAAGCGGGTGCGCCTTGCCTAACGCAGCTGGCATCATTGAGTGCCTAACTTCAGCTCCGTGGTGCCCTAGGCCCTCTCATGGTGATCGTGGAGTTTTGCAAATACGGCAACCTCTCCAACTTCTTGCGTGTCAAGCGGGAGATGTTCGACCCCTACGCAGTAAGTGGGTACCCCAGCCTGTTGCAGGAGTCCAGTTAAAGAACGGGTGGACTCCAGGTTGGCTGGGATGAAGACCTAAGATGCCTCTAAGGTAGCCACCCTGGGCCAGCTCCTCACTTTGCTTTGGCAGGAGAAGTCTCCCGAGCAACGCAGGCGCTTCCGGGCGATGGTAGAAGGCGCCAAGGCTGATAGGAGGAGACTTGGAAGCACAGACAGAGCCCTGTTTACAAGGTTCCTGATGGGCAAAGGAAGTGCACGGCGAGCCCCACTTGTCCAAGAAGGTAAGAGAATGGCTTCCGCTTGCCAGTAAAGTCTCTCTATTCGCTTTACCCAGGGATAACGTAGCCTGCACCCTCGGTGCCAGGGCTTCTATGAGAGAATGGTAACGCTCTCTGCTTCAGAAGAGAAAGACATCCCAGGGGCAGGAAATGAAATTTATCTCGGGTATCACAGGATAAACAGCAATGGATTGCAGATTGGGTCAGAGAGGGGGTACAGAGACAGACAGCAGATGCAAAAGTGGGTGCCCCGGGGAGCATAAGGGTGACAGGTATAACGAGGGCGCATAGTGTCTGGAGTTTCAGGAGCCTGGCCAGGAAAACTGTGGTCAGGGCTGGGTTCACAAATGTTAAAATTTGGAGCTGAGACAGAAGATGAGCTCTAACAGAGACGCCTCCTGGGCTTCCCTCCTTCTGCGCAGCTGAGGACCTGTGGTTGAGCCCGCTGACCATGGAGGACCTTGTCTGCTACAGTTTCCAAGTGGCCCGGGGAATGGAGTTCCTGGCTTCCCGCAAGGTAGGTCCCTTGACCCTACCAGGTCCTTTTCAGAGGAGAAGGATACACATCCCTTGCCATAGATACGCCCAGTCATACTTTTATTCTACAGTGGCCTTAGTACCGATTCAAATTTGTCCTATTTTGGAAGAAGCCCAGCCCAAAGTGAGGAATTCCCTGCCTCACATCTCCACACTAAGCAGTGGCCATCGAATTACCCTGGCTGGGTCCCTAACTCGTGGCACTGTCTTCAATTTCCTATGTCCTCCTCCATTAATCTACTAATCTCTCTCCAAAGGAGCAAGATGCAGGAGGCATAGGAGGGTATATTCTAAGGAACCTCGGAGCTCTAGGCTAATGTCACCCTGGGGGTTGAAGCTAAACTCATTACTACTCCCTTCCTCCCTCTGCCCCTAGTGCATTCACAGAGACCTGGCTGCTCGGAACATTTTACTGTCAGAAAGTGACATAGTGAAGATCTGTGACTTTGGCCTCGCTCGGGACATCTACAAAGACCCTGACTATGTCCGAAAGGGCAGCGTGAGTGCAGGCTATGCGGTGCAGGGGACTGGGATGGACGGGGAAAGTGAAACCACAGGCCAACTGTCCTCTGGGCAGCACTGGCTCAAGGTGACAAGAACCTCTGGCCTGCCAGGACACATGCCCAGCTGCCGGGGGACCCACTGTTCTTAGGAGCTCAGCAAGTGTGCCGGTTACATGTCTTATTGCTGTGGTGAAAGACCAGACCGAATCAACATATAGAGTACACCATAGCATAGATGGCATAGTGCCCATAACAGGAGGGCGCAGCTCATAGGGTGTCTGAGTTAGGGTTTACTGCTGTGAGCAGACACCATGACCAAGGCAACTCATATAAAGACAACATTTGACTGGGGGCTGGCTTACAGGTTCAGAGGTTCAGTTCGTTATCATCAAAGCAGGAACACGGCAGTGTCCAGGCAGGCATGGTGCAGGAGGAGCTGAAAGGTCTACATTTTCATCTGGAGGTTGCTGGCAGAATACTGACTTCCAGGCAGCTAGGACAAGGGTATTAAAGCCCACACCCACAGTGACACACCTAAACCAACAAGGCTACACTTCGTAATAGTGCCACTCCCTGGGCCGAGCATACACAAACCATCACATAGGGTGTCAGTCAGGAAGGAGATGGAGATGAGTGACAGCTCAGCTTGGCTTCCATTTCTCAATGTCTGCCTGGCTTCTCTTTCTTCTTTTTCCCCTTCTGTTCAGCTTGGGATACATGGAGTAGGACCGCCCACATTAGGCTGGGTCTTCCCATCTCAGTTAGCCTATTCTAGGTAATCCTCCACTGACAGTGTCAGGGCTGTTCAGAGGGCTCATAGAAGGGCGCTTGCATGATTGACCAGAGCTCAGTAAGGGCTTGTGCCAGGGAGAGGAAGGAAGATGGCTGGAGAGAGAAATAATCAGAGTGCGCCCAGGGCAATGTAATGACCACTTGACCCAGAGTGGCCACCCTATGGAAAGCTGTTGTCCTTGGTGCTGACTCCTAGGTGTGGGAGGCAAATGCAGGTAGGGGCAGGTGTGCATGCCCCCCTCCATAAGAGTTCAAGAAAAGGGCTGGAAACACCGGGTTGGAGGCAGAGGCCAGTCTGGAAGGGCTCTCAGATAAAGCAATAAGGTGGAGGGAGACTGATGGAGGGGAAGCATGATTAAGAGCTTAAGAGAGGATGAAGAGAAGCAACGAGGAGAAAGAGGGAGAAGAGAAGGGAGGAAGAAGGGGTAGAGAGACATAAAAGAGGGGACAGAGTAAAAAGCAAAGGGGGTAGGGAAGGGGAAAAAGGAAAAGATAAAAGTGGGAGGGAGGGGAAGAAAAGGGTAGAGGGAAGGAAGGAGGGGAGGGAGGGATAGAGGGAGCAGGATGCGGAGAGAGATCTGGGCACCTAGGGCAACTCCAGGGAAGACCCGATCTTCACAGAAGGAACCTAGGATTGTGGGTATCCTGGTGTCTGACCTTAGCCCTCTGTCTTCCACCACAAGACACATCTCTTTCCGCCCACCCAGGCCCGACTGCCTCTGAAATGGATGGCCCCTGAGAGCATCTTCGATAAGGTGTACACCACGCAGAGTGATGTGTGGTCCTTCGGAGTGCTGCTGTGGGAGATTTTCTCACTGGGTGAGTAAGAGCATGGTGCCATCCAGGAGAGAAGAGGGGGTCACTTGTCTCCAGAGGTTGATCACACAACTGTAGCTGTACATGGATCTATTAGCCCAGAGCCTTCTGAGGCAGGCGGTGGGTCACAGAAAGCCCACCCACTCACCTTCTGCCCAGCCTGGCCCAGCTATCCAGAGAACCTTGCCTCCCAAAGGGGCTCTCTTGGCAGTACTTTGAGGCTGAGCAGGGCAGGCTCTTCACTCACCATGGGTCCCAAAGAAAGTTCAGTATTCATTCAGCGTCTTTGTCACTGCTCCGTTGCTGTGACAAGACACCAAGGCCAAGGCAGTTCTTATGAAGAAAGGCATTTAATGTGGGGCTCGCTTACAGATTTAGATGGTTAGTCCATTACCGTCATGGCAGGGAACATAGCAAAGAAGGTGGCAGCACAAAGGTAGGCATGACACTGGAGAAGTAGTTGAGAGCTACATCCTGATCCTCAGACAGCAGAGAAAGAGTCTAGAATCTGGTGTGGGCTTTTGAAACCTCAAAGGATACCCCCAGTAACACACCTTCCAGCAAGGCCACACCTCCTAATCCTTCCAAATATATCCATTCCTGGTCACCAAGCATTCTGATACATGAATGCTTTGGGGGAGGGGGCTTTCTCATTCAGTCACTCCTGCTTACACAAAGCCCACATGGAAATTGACCCCGTGAAGGATAAAAGACAATGAACAAAAACATAAATGTCACTGAACAGCAGCCATGATAAACAGTTACTGAAAACAGAAGAAAGATTCTAGATAGTACAGGGGTCCCTGGGCTGCTGGGTGAGCCACGGGGACTGGGAAGGAGCTGGGCCACATGAAGAGGGGTTCGAGTGCAGCTCAGTGGGCTTAGCATGCATTGGGGCAGTCAATCTCTAGCAACAATCCACAAATAAATAATAGAGAGGCACGGTAGTGCAGGTGGCCCATGAGGAGCACAGGGACACCAGGGCAGTGGTCCTCATAAGTCGGAAGTAGACAACTTCCGATGAGCAGGAGATGCAGACGGACTTTGTGAGGCTGAGCGCCCATCTCAGCAACTGGTCCCACAAATGCACTCTATGTGGCTGTGAGTGGCACCCTACCAGGACCCTACGTGGCATTTTCTTGGCTATTCTAAAATTGATTTATGATTTATCTATGTATTTTACGTGTATGGATACTTTGCATGTACATGTAAACACCAGAAGACAGCATCAGGCAGGTGTGAGTTGCCATGTGGGTGCTGGGAATTGAACTCAGAACCTTCAGAAGAGCAGCGAGTGCTCTTAACCACTGAGCCATCTCTTCCTCCCCTTCTTGGCTATTCTAGAAGCTGACAATCATCAGTGTTTCTCCTACCTCTGCCCTGCTTGAATCTGGGGTTACAGACAAACACCCAGCTTGTGACACAAGTCTTGGGATCAGAATTCTGGTCCTCATGATTTGCACAGCAAGTGTTCGTAACTGCTGAGACATCTCTCCAGCCCAACCAGCCTCTTTCAATTGGATGAAGAGTTAGAATGGGGAGGGAGCTAGACCAGCCCCTGGGTAGAGACATCATACTAACTCCGGTAGCAATGTACAAGAGAGGAAGGAACAAGACAGGCTGGGCTGAACAAAGGGCAAACTGCTCCCCACCCACCCCACCACCTTTCTTCCGTCAGGGGCCTCTCCATACCCTGGGGTACAGATCAATGAGGAGTTCTGCCAGCGGCTGAAAGACGGCACACGAATGAGGGCCCCAGAGCTGGCCACTCCTGCCATGTGAGTCCTCCTGACTGGCCACTCAGTTGTTGGGGGCCAGGCACCAGGAAAGAACTGTGCAGTAACGGGTAGTGGAGAGGGTCTGTGCAGATCATGAGGTGGAAGGCAGAAAGAGAAGTCTGCATGCATGGAGGAGGGCCTTGGGGCAGGCACGGGGACACACAACGGAAGAGGGGATCATGAATTGTGAGGCAGAAGATGGAATTCGAGCCCAGGAGACAGCACCTGGGTATAACACAGGTAGTAGGCACTGTCTTACTCCAACAGTGATCCCATCCATTCATCCACTAACATACCCCCAATCCTGGACCTCACTGCTATGCCATCCTCTGGAAGTCCAGAGCCCATAAAGCAGACCAGGCCCCTACCCTAGAGGAGACACACAGGTGGTAGTTACATAATGAGATGGAACAGACACCCTGGGGGCACCTGATAAGCACTAGAAAGTCAGGTAACCAGGGGAAGAGAGGATATTGAGGTGACACTTGAGGGACAGCTAGAGGATGATGAGGGACAGGCAGGGGACAGCCAGTGCTAAATCTGAAGTAGGACCAACAGAACAAGTATGAGGGACAGAAGTATGAGTCCGTTTTGCGTTCCTATAACATACTGGACACAGGACACTTTATCTGGAAAAGGAGTGTTTGTTTAACTCTGTTCTTAGAGTTCGAGAGCAGACGTCCCTCTCCATCACTCAGCTGTGGTGAGGGCCTCCTGTGTACATTACAATATGGCAGATGACATCATGCTGGGAGCCCATGAGAGGGACAGATCACATAGTGAAATAGGAAGCGAGGGAATTATAGACAACAGCCTGCTCTCTGGAGACCCTACCCCTGGAGTCCAGCATTAATCCATTCATAGACCCCATGACCCTGCAGTGGGCACCGTCTCTGAAAGGCCCATCACCATGACAGATGGTTCAAGCTCCCATCACCTGAACCTTAGGAGGACACACCGACTATCCCAACTGCCATAGAGATCCAGGAGATGCTGGAGTGATGGGGTCAGCTGGTGGGAGGGTCACAGTGCACAGGTCAACAGCCATCTGCATCCCACAGACGCCACATTATGCAGAGTTGCTGGTCTGGAGACCCTAAAGCGAGGCCCGCTTTCTCTGACCTAGTGGAGATCCTGGGGGACCTGCTTCAGGGTGGAGGCTGGCAGGTGAGCCCCATCTTTGTCTGGTCTAATACAACCCCTGGCCTTATCCTGGGTCCCTACCTTGTCTGTCTTTCCAAACTCCTCTAAGCCCTGGTCACCTGTCAGCTACCAAGGAAAGGTCACACATCTCTGGGCCCCAGGCCCATAGGCCTATCCTCCCACTGCCCACAGCTCTGACTCAGTCAACATGAAGCTGGGCAAATACTGGCAGCGCCTACTCTAGCTGCCGTACTGATAGTCAGAGGTCATCTTTGTCCACAAGGAGCCCTAGGCTGGTTCACACTGAGCCTGCAGGGCAATGCTGTCCCAGACATGATGGTACTACATCCCTTTACCTCCTAGCACATGGTGAACACCAAGACACTGAACTTGTATATCCTCTGTGTCTCCCTTCCCAGAGATACATACTAAAAGTAGCAGCTTGTGACTGGTACCTCATGCTCTAGAACCTCAATTGAGGACGTTTGCCCAACTGAGACCCATCCTGCATCCTGTCCCACCTGGATGTTGGGGAACTAAACAAGGCTAGCTCAGCAGGCACTTAGCAAACTCCATGCTTGGTCTGCTGTGAGCATTAAAGTGTGCTAGGGCCCAGCATGGCCCCACTTATTTCTGAGAGCACACAATCACACACACAACCCACTGACCCTATGGCAGAGGTCAGGACCACAGAAGTCTCGGGTAGCATTAAGACTACTGGTGGGCTTGGGGTAGCCACTGATCCTGGAAACGTCTCCCATTCCTTCCAGGAGGAGGAGGAGGAGGAATGCATGGCCCTGCACAGCTCTCAGAGCTCAGAGGAGGATGGCTTCATGCAGGCATCCACCACAGCTCTACATATCACGGAGGCTGACGCTGAGAGCAGTCCACCCAGCATGCATTGCCACAGCCTGGCAGCCAGGTCAGTCTCCCTTTCCCCAGGTCTGTCTGGGAACGGGTCTGATGGTGGCAGGGGCTTGGAGATGGGATATTTTATGAGTCCTTAAGGAAAAGCAACTTGCAGTGACTCCCATGAGCATTTCAGTCCATTACTGTAACAAAATACCCAGGGCTGGGTACTTTAGCAAGAAGAGAGGTTCATTAAGTTCACATCAATGGAGATTCAAAACCGTGGTACCATCATTCGCTTATCTCTGGGGAGAGTTTCCTGGCAGATGGCATCAGGATAACAGAAATTCATGAAGAATAAATCATGTGGTGAGAACACAAGCCAGGGGAAGCCAGAGGAAGCCAGGGGAAGCCAGAGGAAGCCAGGGGAAGCCAGAGGCCCTTACCACTCCTCTCACATCTCAGGGTCCCAAGAGACCCTCATTAGTCCCTTCTGAAAGATGTTCCCATGCACTAGGCCCCACCTCAGTGCCCCCACATGGGGGATGAAGCTTCCGGCACATGGACCTTGGAGACACACTCTAGTCAAATTTAAACCACAGCAACAGGCCTTCCCCAGTTCTCTCTGCTCCCCACTTTCAAGTGAGCACCCACCTTAGGCACTCTCTCTTTGGAGACGCAAAGTAAAGTAGACTGTGTTTAGGCCAAGAATGCTCCCAGGGTGCAGTTGCTGTTTCAACTCCACAGCATACCCCCAAGACCATGGCGAGGCCTAAGAGCAGTGCAGGCCACATACACATTCGATCCGCCATATTCAGGAGTGAAACAGCCTGTTTGTAGAACTTTGGACCCAACCTTTCTTAGCATTGGTAGTTAACTCCTCTAATATATTGCACCGTCCATGTTCCCACAAGCATGACAGAGAGGCTGGGGCTCTGGGGCTCCTGTCCGTATGTGCTCAGGGCAGGGACATGCCTGGGGACAGAAGAGCATGCTGGGCCTTACCAGACTGCTGCTCCCATGCACCCAACAACCTGTGCACAAACCTGTGCACACTGACACCTGTGCACACTCAGGCATAGGTGGGCAGGCCAGTCAGTGGTTAATAGCAGGAAGATGACTACCCTGAAGAGAAAGCCATACCTGCCTCAGCTCCACGCCATACTCAGCCTGGGGTTGACAGTGCAACACAGGAAAGGGCGGGGGGGGCATGCCAAGGTCAGCCGAGCTGTGTAATGTTGGGGTCTGAGGACCAGTCCAAACCTTGGACCCAAGCCCCACTCTGTCTCTCACCGGAAGGCCTTTCTCAGCCAGGAGAAAAACAGTCTGGGAAGTAGGGGGAGGTTCTGAATTCATCGAAACCTTCTGTGTCCTCCCCACAGATATTACAACTGTGTGTCCTTTCCTGGGCGCCTGGTCAGGGGGACTAAGGCTCCAGGTTCCTCCAGGATGAAGACGTTTGAAGAATTGCCCATGACCCCTACAACCTACAAAGCCTCTGTGGTAAGGGAAGGAGAAGGGAGGAGGGATGTGCAGCTGCGATGGGGCCAAGGAAGGCTCAGAAGTGGGGGACAGTATCAGGTATTCCCAGCACAAGCAACAGAGAAGCCAACAAGACTTCTAAACCATTCTGTTTAATTTTTATCACTGTGTAAATTGGATGTATTAATGGATGCAGTATTTCAAGACATTCATCTGGGGTGCACTAACCCAGCCTCCCTTTATCTACCTCCTCTCCCTCTTCCCAACCAACCTCAATTAATGGCTGTTCTTCCAGGTCAGTCATTTTTTTTTTTTTTTTAGCTCCCTCATGAGAGAACATGCCATACGAGTCTTCCTGTTCATTTCAGTTAATGTAGCAATCCTCCAGCTCATTCCATTCCCTGAGAACACTATTTTGTTCTTCTCTGGGGCTGAATAAAACCCCACTGCACACACGCACCACATCCTCCTGTTCCGTCCTCTGGTTTATGGCACCTAGGCTGGCAGTCGCCTGCCTATTGTGTGTCAAGCCATGAGACGTGGGCATGAAGGCATCTGTCTCCTGCAGGAAATCCTTGAAAGTATTGAATCCGGGGAGCACCTCAAGTTCTTTTGCATCTTGGTGGTCATTCAAAGCTCTCTGTCCTCTCTCAGCTGCTGGCCATTCTCACACCTGTACAGAGCTGTACAGAGACCATGGTTTTGTTGGTGATGGTGGTGGTAGTTTGGTTTGGTTGTTGTTTTGTTTAGTTGGGGTTTTTGGTTGTCATTGTTGCTGTTGTTTGAGCCAGGGTTCCTGTGTAGCCCTTGCTATCCTAGAACTCACAGAGATCCATTTGTCTTCTGCCTCTCAAGGACTGGGGTTGAAGGCATGGCACTGCCTGCCACCGCCACCACCACCCAGCTGAAACGATGCTTTTTAAAGGGGGAAGGGTGCCCAGAGCCACCAGTGAGTCAGCTCAGTAGATAAGCTTGCAACCTTAGTTCATTCCTCAGAACCCACATGGCAGAAGGAGATAACTGACTACCTCAAGTTGTTCTCCGACCTCTACACACACCGTGCCATGCATCTGTATTTGTATACAGGCATATATATGAACGTTGGGAGAGAGAGGGAGAGGGAGAGAGGGAGAGGGAGAGGAGGGGAGGGGGGGGAGGGGGAGGGGGAGGGAGGGGAGGGGAGGGGAGGGGAGAGAGAGAACGGCATCAGTCAGTCAGCCTGGGCCACAGATGCCCCTGGAGGTGGGGCTGACAGTGCTAACCCAGAACATACAAGTGTCACTGAAAGCAGTTGGGGTATGGAGACCAGGAAGGTTGCAGGGACCCACTCACCTGAGGGTGGAGTGAGGCTTGGGGAGGCTCGGCAAGTGAGCCCATCTGTGAGTGAAGAGACTGAGCCCCTAGGCCTGATCAGGCTTTGATGACCAATGGCTATAGTTTCAGACCTAAGTCCATCTAGAAGGGGCCATGGATCCTGGACCCAGTCAGTGAGCTATTGCCCAAGGAAGATGGCTGATGAGGTCATCGGGGAGGGACCCTTGAGCATCCCTAGATACTTAAGCTTATGTCTCCAGGACCCACTGAAGACCTTTTGGAACAGCTCTGAGATTCCAGTTCTGCCTAGGGGACTCAGAATGAGTACATGCCCGTTGTACTCCTGTCACGGGCCAGACACAGCTCCTCCCCTTCAGCCCTCGCCACTCAGGCCATAGTTTTCCCCTTCGTGTCAGACATGTGGCCCTCTCTACATTTCTGATGGACTAGAAACAACTCACCTAACTGGGCTCCCATGGGGACAGCAAGGCCCAGGTCCTTTGACACCTGACCAGGCTGGGACGCAGCTGCCCTGCAGGCAAGCCCCCTATGTGATCCACAGGCTTGGCTGGTTCTCTCCCAACAGGATAACCAGACAGACAGCGGGATGGTGCTGGCCTCAGAAGAGTTTGAGCAGATAGAAAGCAGGCATAGACAAGAAGGCAGCTTCAGGTAAGGGCCTCCGACAGTGGGCATGCCACCCTAGGGAGGGTCCTGAGCGGGAGCCTACTGAAGCCACTGGGGCCTGGCGGTGCCCAGCACTCCTTACACAAAAGACTTTGTGCCTTCCTATACTTGTGTGGTCGAAGTGAGTAGTGTCTCAGAGACACAAACCACTGCTCCACTCATTCGTAACTCTAGGTCCAGAGTATCAGATGCCCTTTTCTGGTCTCTATGGACACTTCACAGAGAGAGAGAGAGAGAGAGACAGAGACAGAGACAGAGACAGACAGAGACAGACAGAGAGAGACAGAGACAGACAGAGACAGACAGACAGACAGAGAGAGACAGACAGAGACAGACAGAGACAGACAGAGAGAGAGACAGAGAGAGAGAGAGAGACAGAGAGAGAGAGAGAGAGAGACAGAGAGAGAGAGAGAGAGAGAGAGAGAGAGAGAGAGAGAGAGAGACAGAGAGAGAGAGAGAGAGACAGACAGACACAGACACACAGACAGACACACAGACAGACACAGACACAGACACACACACACACACACACACACACACACACACACACACACAGACAGACACACAGACAGACACACACACACACACACAGACACACACAGACACACACACACAGAGACACAGACACACACACACACAGAGACAGAGAGACAGAGACAGACAGAGACAGACAGACAGACACACACAGAGAGACAGACAGACACACACACAGAGACAGACAGACATACAGAGAGAGAGAGACAGAGACAGAGACAGACAGAGACAGACACACACACACACACATGTACACACACATACACACACACGGTACATACATACATGCAAGCAAAACACTCGTACACATGAAATAAAAATAACTGTATGTTAAGAGATGGCGTTAAGCACAGTAAGCCAGGAATAATAAAGTATATAGAGAAACAAGCACTGCACCAAGAATCAGAAATTCAATGACTCGAAATACAAGTGGGCAACATGAAGATATAAAATGATAGTAACACGAGAGAAAGTGGAGATAAGGCCTCTCAAAAATGAAGACCAGGACACTCCAGGAACAGTCTAAGTGGTCAGATGACCAATTGAAGAAATGAAAGGAACCAAGAAAATGAAACTGATCCGAATAAAGAGATAAGAGTCCCGGGGAGGGGGGCGTGCAGAGAGGAGCAGAAGTGTGGTGCGTGCAGAATTGGAGCCCCCTAAAGAAAATGTGGGCAGTGGGAGTCAAGTCATACTTGTCTTAAACTCATAAGCCAAAAACAAGCTTTCACTTTTTAAATAAATAAAAGACATGAGTCTACATATTAAAAGTATGCCTAGGGGCTAGACAGACACCTCAGCAGTTCAGAGTACGTACTGTTTTTCCAAAAGACCTGAGCTCTCTTCCCACATCCACAACTGGCAGCTCATAACTTCTGGTAACTCCAGCTCCAGAGGCTCTAATGTCGTCTTCTGACCTCTGAAGACAGACAGACAGACACACACACACACACACACACACACACATCTATGCACATTAAACATGCACGCACACACATACACACACACATTTAAAGTTTTTAATTAAGAAAATTAAGTGTACCTAAGTAGATTGACCTAGAAGAATAAACAATTTGGTTTTAAAAAATAAATAATCTGGGGACAGGAGATGGCTTAGTAGATAAAAGCACTTGCTGTCAGGCCTGAGGACCTGAGTTCTGTCCTCAAGACCCACATGGAAGGAGAAAACCACAAGTTGTCCTCTAAACTCCACTAAAATCTCCCTCTCCCTCTCCCTCTCCCTCTCCCTCCCCCTCTCTCCCCCTCTCTTCTCTCTCTCTCCTCCTCTCCCTTCCCTTCTCCCTCTACCCCTCTCCTCCTCTCCTCCCCTCCCTCGTGCATGCACACTAAGCAAACAAATGTATAAATGTGAAAAAGAAAAACAAAGTTACTAATGATGAAAAACCAGTATTGGGTTTTTTGATATGCTATGAAAATCAATAAATCATTTTATAAAAACCTTAAAGGAAATAAGAGATAGGGTGGATGATCAGGAGCAGGCAAGGGCTGGAGCCTGCAAGCCCTTATAGGCTCTAGTAAGAAGCTAGGTGGGGTTTTTTTTTTTTTTTTTACTGTATACGGTATGTTTCCTGTTCAAGTGTGTACATGCATTTATGTGTATATGTGTGTATTCAGGTGCACACATGCGTGAATGCACATGAGAGCCAGAGTTGACAGGAGGTGTCTTACTTGACCTCTCTACTTTACTTACTGAGAGGGTGTTTCTTGCTGAATCCAGAGCTTGCCAATTCAGTCAGTCCAGCTACCTGGCTGGCCCCAGGCTTCCCGTCTCTGCCTTCAGGAGTACTGAAATTGCAGCCTGGCCGCCACAGCTGCCTGGCTTTTGCTTTTACACACATGCTGTGGATCCAAACTCTGGTCCTCATACCTGCACAGCAAGCATCTTCTCTATTGAGTCATTCCCCAGCCCCAAAGCTAGATGCTCATCCCAAGAGTGATGGAGGACACTTGGAGGGAGTGGAAGAGGAGGCCATGATGTCACATCTAACTAAAGGATCTCTCTGAGCACCTCCCAGAGAGACAAGTGAGAGGGGATGTAGAGACATAGGCCAGGAGGATTACCTATGAGTCGACAGGGAGCCTTACCCTGGAGACAGATGTCAGTGGGGACATTTTTCAGTTAGAATGGAAGGCCTCTGGATGGACTGGAGATGAAGGCTGAGGGCAATCAGGGACCACAGCCACGTCGTTGGCTTGAGCTACAGAGATGCCATTTGTTGAGCTAGGCAAGGCAGGTGTAGCTGTCTTGGGAGCCAACTGCTTCCGAATGGGCAGTGAGCAGAAAGGCTGCATGCAAATGTGCTACGCCTTAGATGCTTTTTGGTGAGGTAAGAAGAAAGTGGTGAGAAAATAAGAATCCTAAGCAAGTATCAAACTTTCCAAGACAAACAGGACTTTTCATTAAGAACCCTGCACCTCAAAGTAGTGGCAGCAGAGGGCGCTATTCTCTGCAATGGTTTTCCTAAAACCCATCAGGAGATGAATCGGATTCACCTGCCCTGGGGCAAGTAGGTTCACTTGGCCTAAAGAAGCAGAATTGAGGGGATGATGTTGGCCATTTCCACAGCCCTGGGCCCAGGCTTTAGAAAGGAAAATTGCCCCCGTCAAGTCAGATCGGTCTGCGGTGCGACTGATGTCAAATCAGTGTTCGTCTTGAAGCCTCTGCGCATTCACCATGCTCTGCTTGTGTCTGGTGATTCCAGGCGGACCCTGACCCAGGGCCCGCTCACTTTACTCATTAACACCATGCTCCCTGTCTTGGCAGCCGTAAAGATCCTGGCCAGCACATGGATATTTCCAGAGGACACCCTGACCTCCAGGGGAGGCGGCGACGGCCCACCCAAGGGGCACAAGGAGGCAAGGTGTTTTACAACAACGAGTATGGGGAGGTCTCCCAGCCGTGTACAGAAGGTGAATGCTGCCCGTCTGCTGGCTCCACCTTCTTCGCAGACAGCAACTACTAAGGAACACGCGGCAAGGCCTCCTGCCCCTGGCTGCAACCCGGCTCCGACGGCTGGGCTGGAGAGACATCCCTAGCAGGACAAGGCTGGAGGCCCAGGCTGGGAAGTCAACTCCTCTAGTTCCAGCCCAGAGGTGTTTTGTGTCCCACCCCTACCCCCTGCCCCTTACAGCCTCCCTATCCAGGAAGAGTCAAACTCAGACACGAGGGCTCCCTTGAACTCGATATCACTGGGCAGTCACCCTCACCCTCGCATTCAATTCCCTTGTAGCTCAGCCTTCTCAGATGCCGGCCCCGGAATAAGGACTCTGGCAGAGAATCCTTCTTCAGCACCTGTTTTCATCGCCCTGGTGGGTGACAGGGTTCTCGGAAGGAATACATATGTCTGAGAGTTACAGGATGAATCAAGGCAGAGCTAACCCAGAGCCACCATGTCCTGGCCTGATACGATCCCCTCCACACACAGTCCCCCCACTTCCAACCGTCTTCCTGCTTCCTTCTCCTGGCCCTGGAGGGCCGAAGAAAGACATTTCTATCTCGGAGGAGGAATGGAGGAGTAGTCCTCTGAGCAACTATCTAGCTCGTGGTAGCTGTTTGTACACAATGACTAATCACAGTGAGGCCACGCCTCTGCCCCTGAGTGTTGAGAAGAACCGGTTTTTAGTAGATGATTGGGCACAGCTGTAAAGAATTTACTCATCAAAAAGTCATCTGGAAAAGAAGCCCAGAGACAGCCCTTCTGAGTCGGAGTCCCCAGCAACTGAAGGGCGCGCATAGCATGCCAGTCTCTCTTCCCCCCTCTCTCTGGAAGGCCCCCAGGCTCCACCCGCCTGGCCTAGAGCCTAAGAAACCAGCTGCTGTTCTGAACCTCCCTTGCTTGGGGTCTTTCCTCTAGATCCTGGATCTGATTATCTATGGAATCCGTTAAGGAATGCTTCAGGGGCTGCCACAGAGGACCACATGGGGGTCACTCAGCAATCAACCCCATGTCCCCAGGCCCCTGGTTTCAGCTTGTCCTATACTTTTACCTGACATTGACACCTAAAAAAAAGAAAAAAATCAAACCTCTGTCCTAAGAGATCCCCTCCATGGAAGCTGGCTGCCCCCACAGCCCAGCTCGTACAGCCCACCCCATCACTACCGGAAGAAAGCTTCATGGAGATGAGTCCTATTGATCCCCAGCCCCATCCCAACAAGAACGCTTGCAGGACAGGCGACCATACAGCAAGCAGGGGCTTGCTCCGCAGACCCTCCCCCACCACGTGTATTTTTCTCCTAGGATATGTTGAATGCATGTATGACTGTAGTCTTCTTTGTCCCTGTGGAGCCCCCGACCCCCATTCCTCCACACCGAACCTGTCTGTGGAATTGAGTCTCAAGCTCACCTAGTGGATGTAGAGACTGTTCTCTCAGAGGACCAAAGGCTGCAATGGGGCTGCAGAGCCCTTCTCAACCCTCCCTTACGTATCACCTGTCTGTGTCATCTCTCCTGACTTGTAACTACACACATACAAAATGTACTGGGGAAGAAAACCTTCTCCGCCCCACCTCCCACCTCCCACCTCCCTTTTTTTTTTTTTTTTTTTTTTGGCAATGTTCTCTGAAATGAGCTAAGATATTTAACGAAAGATAATAATAAATTTGATGCCAGTCTTTGAGTTATAACGAATGGATTCTAAGTAAGCTGTCTGTCTAATTCGGACCTTAACCTTACAGTTCACGAAGGCCTCTAGGCTCAAAGGAAGCATGGTGTGGTCCCCTGACCATGCCTAGAGCACAGATCCCCATGGTCCCTAACTCAGCACGCAATCCCCAAAACTGCCAGCAGAGGGCGAGGAAGAGACATTGCAATGCTTGTTATTCGTCCACTCGGTCTGTCAGCGCCAGCTTATTCCAAACAGGTTCTCCTAACACTTACTTCATCTATAAAGTAATGCGGTGCTCTCTTGTCGCCCACCAAAGCCACACGTTGCCCCCGATCACCAGCGGTGGTAGACACGGGAGCTCAGCTCTAGGCAAGTCCTCTGCACCATTTCTCTATGTCCTTTTCCAATAACATGGAGGAAGCAGGGGGCCAGTACACCCCTGAGGTTGTCTCCAGGTCAGACTGTCCCAGGGGCCCAGGAGGGAAAGCCAGCGATGGCCACTGGGAGACAGAAGCCCTGTCAGCTGGACAGACTGGAGGTGGACTTAAGCATCCACAGTCAGCCAGCATACTCCATGGACCATTCTGCCCAAGAGAACAGAAAAGAGCCCAACGAAGGCCTGAGGGAAGGTCACCACCTTGTTGGGCTGGCTGTACATGTTGAGCCTGCCCCGGGATGCCTATTGGCTTTTCAAGTTTTTGACATTCTGATGGGAAGAGCCCCTCCCCATGGAGACAGCTTATCTTGGTTTCTATAATAAATCTACATCGGACTAGAAAACAAAATCACGTGAACTACACATATCTTGACACTTAATGTTGTATGAGACTCAGTTGCATTCGGCCACAGAATCAGTGGCAGAAACCTCCAGGCCCTGGATCTCCTCTCTCATTAACCAAAGAGGCAGGACCAGGCTGGACTGTGGGTTGTGCAAGGCTGACAGCAGAAGTCCAGATGAAGCTCCCTGACTAAAGCTGGTTGAGCCTGGATGGATCAATGCCCATCAGACCCTCAGTGTCTCCCCATGACTTGTGGCCTTGAGAGCACTGGAGAAAACCATGGTGTTGGAAGTGACCATATCATGAAGGATACTCCTGTCCCCACAGAATCTTGTCCATAGTGGCACTGACAGGTCTGCCCCCTCCCCCTGATTTTTCCCTTTTGTTATATCTTGACCCCAGCCTGCTGGAGGATGCCACCCACATTCAGTATTAGATCCTTTGGGGAAAACCTTCGTAGACCCTACAGAGGTGTGTTTCACTAATGTCATGTTGTAGGCATTTTTCAGTCCAGTCAAGTTGATAAAATTGTCCATTGCATATGCATTCATCTCTTAGATACCTGCAATGGGCTGAACCCTGTGACCTCCTCAAGACCCTTATCACAAGGGGATGGTATGAGGGTCACAGCCCTTGGGAAGGAATCAGGCCAAAAGGACTGGTCCCTCAAGAATGTTTTTTTTCCCCTTTTAGAAGAACCAGCGGGGGGGGGGGATTTAGCTCAGTGGTAGAGCGCTTGCCTACCAAGCCCAAGGCCCTGGGTTCAGTCCCCAGCTCCGAAAAAAAGAAAAAAGAAAAAAAAAAAAAAAAAAAGAAGAACCAGCGGGGCTGGAGAGATGGCTCAGTGGTTAAGAGCACTTATTGCTTGCCTGGAAACCGGGAAAGGGAATAACACTCAAAATGTATATAAGAAATATTCAAGTTAATAAAAATAAATAAATAAATAAATAAAACAAAAAAATTAAAAACAAAAAAAAGAGCACTTATTGCTCTTCCAGAGGACCGCTCACAACCATCTGTAATGAGATCTGATGCCCTCTTCTGGTGTGTCTGAAGACAGCTACAGTGTACTTACATATAAATAAATAAATAAATAAATAAATAAATAAATAAATACCGAAGAAGAAGAAGAAGAAGGAGAAGGAGAAGAAGAAGAGGAGGAGGAGTAGGAGGAGGAGGAGGAGGAGGAGGAGGAGGAAGAAGAAGAAGAAGAAGAAGAAGAAGAAGAAGAAGAAGAAGAAGAAGAAGAAGAAGAAGAAGAAGAAGAAGAATAAGAAGAAGAAGAAAAGAAGAGGAGGAAGAAGAGGAGGAGGAGAGAGGAAGAAGAACCCAGTGTCTTAGTTCCTTCTGCTGTGGGAAGACACGATGACTAAGGTCACTTATAAAAGAAGCATTTACTTTGCAGTTCAAAGTTTTAGAGACTTGGAGTCCATGCCCATCATGGTGAGGAGGGTGGTGGCAGGCAGACATGGCCGTGGAACAGCTTACATCTGATCCATAAATATCAGAGAGGCTGGGGACAGGGGCAATGACCAGAAATTGTATGGGCCTTTGAACCCTCAAAGCCTGCCCCCAATGTCATACCTCCTCCAACAAAGCCACACCTCCTAATCCTTCCCAAACAGTTCCAATGACTAGAGACCAAGCATCCAAATATAAGAACCTATCACACCAAGGGATTTAAAAAGTTAGATCGCACACACGGAGAGGGAGTTCTTTCCCCCTCTTCCCACTGTATGAAAACATGTCCACCAGTCAGACAGTGAGCCCTCATCAGATACAAAACCGTCCCTGCTTCTTGATCTTGGACTTTTCTATCTGCAGAACTGCAAGTAGTGAATGAATGTAGCATTTAAGCCAAGCCCATGGTCATTTGTTATAGAAAGCCCCACTGAGTCACCACCCTCCTATCCTTCCATCTGCATCAGAGTAAGTGGGGTTCTCGTCTCCCCACAACAACCCTTCAAGCAATCACAGACAGACCTCTGGGGCTGCAGCCATTGCGAGTAACAGAAGGCCTTGCAGGGAGCCGTGGGAAGCTGACTTAGAAGCAGGGAAACAGACGTCAGCTGGACCTGTATTCCTCCTGTTACACAAAACTAGGAGGCTCCTGCAGCTAGGGGAGCTGTCAGTGTCTCTGACCCAGGGAAGTCTGGAGTTGAGTGATTGATGCCACCAAAGCAGGGGAGGTGACTCCCTTCCCCACCCTGGACTGAATGCTCTACACCCCCCTTGCCATCAGAAGCACAGGTGCAGGGGGATGCAGGACCCTCTGCTTTTCAGGTAAAGCTGGATAAGTTTGCCACAGCCAGACAGGAGTTGGGAGAATATTGGAATGGATGACTAATATGGGGCAGAGGAAAACTCAGAGAGACTGCAGGGAGGGAGAATTGAGCATTTAGAATGTGTCTGGGGATAGATAGCATCCTTGAAAACCTTGGCCAATCATTTGCAAACAGGGGGTCAAAGTGGCTAGGTACATGTGGCTCTTGTCATCCTGCCTGGCCACTGAGGCAGTGTTGAGAACCTTCTGAGAGCCTCTCGTGGGCAGTGGGACACCTGGGCACTTCCTGTCCCTAAAAAGATATAGCCTCTTGCAGGGGGCTGGAATGTGTGCCACTCCTTCTGTGTCCCATAAGAGATGAGTAACCCAAGGGCTGCTACTGAACTATTGCATTTTAAGCCATTGCATGGGTCTCGCTTTGGGACAGCAATGACTCTGTCTTTGATGTGGGTGAGACCCTGGGCTGGAGTTTGGGGTGGGATCTCCCCAGTTATCTAACCCACCAGCTTATATGACCCTGGGTCCTAGCGTGTGGAGGCAGCCAAGGGCATTAGTTGATGGGGGACCTTCCTGCCCTATGAGGGTACCGGGCATGAGACAGAAAGGGCAAATGTGAAAAACAGGACCAGAGAGCTGAACACGCAAGGTCCTGTTGACGCCAATTGAGCTTGGATAAAGTTTTGACTGAAGGAAGAACCTTCCATGGATTTCAGTCACCGCTTACCATGGAGCCCGCATTCTGCCTCCTTCAGCAATGCCCCGAGCCCCCTGACCCCCCCCAGGAGGAACCATGCTGATTGTATTGTGCCACCTTCTGTAGGATCCTTTGTCAGAGGCTTTGAGAGACAGGAAACACAAAGTGCTTGAGAGAACCAGATCAATATTGACCAAAGCGAAGGCCTTCACACGAGTGCTAACAAGACACATCGGAGACTCTGTTGAGAGCCCCAGGGCCCAGATTGGCTGAGCTATGAGGAAGGAGGAAGGAGGCCACTGAGGAGAACACAGCACATCCTTGTACCTGGTGGGTGAGCCAGGGATTCTGGGAGAGCTCAGCAGCCCTCTCTGCTCTGGCCGTTGGTGGCCACAGACTTACAGATAGATCCTAGCTTCTTCCCCAAGCCACGTATACCTGGTGTTAAACGAAGTCCAGGCCCTGCCGCCATGGCCTTGTCTTAGCTGCTAGTAGAGCCTGGATGTGCCTCTCTGACCTTGAGGTAATTAAGCAAGGAAGAGATAGAAGGATACATCCCTTGGCCATGCAATTGTCACGGCAGAAGATTATGACGTCCCTAGGGAAGAAGCCATATTGGTGGGAAGAAAGAGATTCTGAGTTCAGAAGTCTCCATGGGACCCTTAAGAAGGGTCCAGGCAGCTCAGTAGAGCTCACCCTGGTGGCATGGGTGCAGGGAAGCTGGCCGTGGTGACGTGGGTGCAAGAGAGCTGGCCCCAGTGGCATGAACACAGGACGCTGGCCCTGCCCCTCCCCTGGACAGCTCAGTGGAACTGGCCCTGGTGCATAGGCCCAGCAGAGCAGGTCTGTTGACCAACTTGGCTACCACCTGGGCTCTCAGACTCAGAACTTTGAGTTTTTGACCCACCCCAACATCTACCCCATCTGTGAACTGCTGAAGCACATGAAGGAGCCAATCCTGCAGAACCAAAGCTTCAAGATCTCCATGACACAAGACAATGACAGGTTATCCAAGAGGAGTCAAAATGAGGATTCAGTATTCATAATGTAGCAGAAGCCAGAGGCTTCGAACCAGACTAATGACTCATCACAACGAACATTTGCAAATAAAGCCGTTTGGGGGAAAGGATATACCATGTGACATACATGACACACCACAGCTCCCACAGCGAGATGGCTTTTTTCTTATTTTTAATTTTTGTTTTCTTTTGGGGGGGGAGCTTGCAAGGTTGGAGGGCAGATGTGGAAGAAGGGGGAGATGAATGGAATTGGGCTTCATGTTGTGAAATTCACATACACACACACACACACACACACACACACACACACAAAATCAATTTTTTTAAAAAAAAAAGTGTTTTTAAAGGAAGAACCAGGGGGCTGGAGAGATGGCTCAGTGGTTAAGAGCATCGACTGCTTTTTCCAGAGATCCTGAGTTCAAATCCCAGCAACCACATGGTGGCTCACAACCATCTGTAATGAGGTCTGCTGCCCTCTTCTGGTGTGTCTGAGGACAGTGACAGTGTACTTACATAGGATAAATAAATAAATCTTTTTTTTTTTTTTAAAAAAAGGAAGAGCAAGGGGCCAGGATCTTGGAAAGAAGCTGGGTACTGACTTACCCCAGAGACCAGTCCATCTCCTCCTGGTAGGAAAAGAATGGAGAAGAACTGAAAAGAAACTCAACACAGCCCATTTGTCAGCTTCATGTGCTTTACGCAGAGACAGGAGTAATGTGTACAAGACCCACCCTACAGCACACAAATAATCATAAAGCAGGGGTCTAACCTAACTGGTCCACAGCGAGGCGACATGTCAATGAGTCATCGTGGAGGTCTCACCCCCACCCCCATACACCTCCCACAGGAGTGATGATCAAGATGCCCTGTCTGAAGGGCAGAGAAGCCAGTCTACCTGCTCCGGCAGGACAAGCATACTCTCACTGAGAGATGGCATTGAGGGCCCTAGTATGATTAAGAATGAACTTAGCCTGGGTATCAGAGGGAGAGATCCAGCGCAGCAAGTCTTCATGATGGGTGTGCTGACTGACAAATGCAAAAGGAGAAAAAAATAAGAAGAGACATCTGGGTCACTCCCCAACCCAGGGGCTCAGGATGTGGCATGCCGGTCTGTCTAAGCCTACATGCCTAAGCTCCATGTCTACCTGCTCATGACAGCCACACTTTAGGCCCAGGTATGTACACATGAATGGAGAGGCACCAAGCATGGACTTAGGAGACCCTGGAACCAAGCTGAGAGTTGAACGGGACCCTGGGACAGAAATCTCAGCATGGGGAAAGCATGACCAGGCCTCCCAGTTTTTCAAGCAGAGGGCCTGTTGATGGTGTAGGCCTCTATTGTCGGTAACAACCTGCTGTGGGGCCTAGCACTGAGCATCACGCCAGCACAACCTCCCCTTGATGCTTCTTGAAGCCAGGCACCATGATAAAGGCCCGAGAAGCTCCCTTCACGCACGCTCTGTCTGCTGAAGGGACGCCATTGGCAGAGCACCCAGCTTTGAGGTCCTCACGGTCCTTCCAAGGTTTCAAAGTTGATATTTGGCCCATGCTCAAAGCCTTCAAAGCCACTGTTTACATCTAGCACTTCCTGCATTCCCAGAGATTGTCAAGGCGTGAATGTTTGTTTTGGCCCATAGGATGTCCTGCAAACATGTCCTGGGACAAGCTGACCCTCTTATCTGAAGAAGTGCCAAGCACTTCCTCAGTATCATAGCAAGTCCTGGGCCACCAGGGAACAGGCATGCAGGAACTGGGTGGGACAGTCCAGAGGGGATGCTGACCAGCCCTGTCCATCCTCCTACCTCCCACATGCCAGGTCGGCCTTGACACCCACTGGAGACACTCCACGGCCATGACAAAACAACACAGATATTGAAGGATCAGATACACAGTGAAACCAACTGCCAGGTCTTTTGAATGTCACTTTCTACGGAGAGTTGGCAGTACAATTAAGCTCATTATTTTTGGGACAAGGTAATTCTCCTGGCTTATCTGGGTCAGTCCTAAATGCAGTCACATGCAGTCATATAATAGGCAAAGAGAATGCACACACACACACACACACACACACACACACACACACACACACACACACACACACAGATGCAGTCTGACAGCAGAGACAACAGCCAAGGAATGCCAGAATCCAGAAGCCAGGAATCAACCTTTCCACAGGCTCCGAGGGAGTGCACCAACACTTGGTTTTCACCCCACTGATACCTGATTTCTGGCCTTCAGAAGAGAGAACAAGTAACTGCCTTCAGTCACCTGGGAGGTGTTGACAGCAGCCTCCAGAAGCTGGTTCAGAGGCATCGTCTGGCCCCTCAGCACAAGCAGATCCCAACTCTCCCCCATTGACTGGCACTGAGGACGTCCACAAGGCCAGTTCTAAATGCCAGCGCGTGGTGAAGAATTGGGCCTGGTTGGCCTAAGTTGAGATTTGAGTGACCCTCACACAACTGGGAAAGTACGGTGAGCCATGATGACTTGCATTGCTGTGAGGATATATTTTGGCAATCACGTCAAGGCCTGTGGTCACGCCGCAGGCTCATGGGAAGCCAGGAAGCGGTCGCTCAAACTATTCAATCAGGAAGTGGAAGGGGGGGTGCGGCGGTCGTTGCTGGGAATTTTTGTTTTGTTTTTGCCATTTTTCATCATTGGTGATCAAATCCAGGGCCTTCCTTTTGTTAAGACAAGTACTCCACTAGTGAGCTCTACCGTTCAGCCCGGGAAGGCTAGTTTTGTTCTCCTTTGTTCTGTTGTTTTGGTTTTTTTTTTTAACACAGGGTATTGTAATGAAGCCCAGGCACGCAACACCACATCCTGCTGGAAGGTTGTTTTAAAGACAAAGAATCCCAGGAAGGGTGTGCAGGGAGGCCACTGGACCGACACCAGGAGAGTTCACAAGCCACTGGGACCTCGAGAATGGCAGGTCTCCACCTTTGTCAGTTTTGATTTTGCCTGAACTTGGTTGTCTCTGGTTCTCAGCCAGCATGGTGGAAAGCAGACCCAAGTCCAGCTCCTAGATGCCAACGTGACCAGTTGGGTCACTGGAATCCTGTCAGAAGAGAATACAGAGAGCTGAGGAGAAGGCGTGTGCACTGTGCATGGGAATGCAAACGGTTCAGCTGTTGTGGAAGAGACTGGGGCTTACTCAAAATGAGGAAGGATCCGACAGCGCCAGCCGGAGCTCACCTGAAGTCTCGATCCATGATATTATGGCAGACTCTAGAGTCATCTAAGAGGCAAGGATAGGAGGAAAGGAAGCGGAGGTTGTATATAATGGGCACAGCTGGAGAGATGGCTCAGTGGTTAAGAGCACTGACTGCTCTTCCAGAGGTCCTGAGTTCAATTCCCAGCAACCACATGGTGGCTCACAGCCATCTGTAATGGGATCCGATGCCCTCGTCTGGTGTCTCTGAAGACAGTGACAGTGTACTTATATGTAAAAAATAAATAAATAAATCCTTTAATGGGCACAGGTTTCGAGCTCTATTTGAAGAAGATTTCTAGAGACCAGGCAATGTGGACGCACAACCCCGAAAGGCATGTAGGGCATTCATAGATAGCTGTGTGATGCAGAGTTTTAGAACTATGGTAGTTTTTAAAGTTAGTTTTTAGATCGGCATCCAGACTACTCTCTTCACACTATCTCTGTACATGTGTCAATTTGCGTCATTAGACATTGCTTGTCTCCCTCCTTCTGGGCCCCCACCTTCTCCCCTCCAGCTGTTTCCCGTTTTGCCCACTCATGCTCCACTCTACTTGGGCTCCATTACTCCGTGCTCCACCTCTCAAGATATCTCTCTCCGTGTTGTGATTGCTTCTGTAGTTCTCTGAAAACTAACATGCATGCACACACGCACCCATATATGCACGCACACACCCATACATGCACGCACACACATGCACACGGCACACACATACCAGAACATAGCTCTACATCCAGGATCAGCATATGAGAGTGAGCATGGGTATTTGTCTGTGTGCTTATTTCACTTAACACAGTGATTTCCAGCTGCACCCATTTCCTGAAAATGCGATTTCGCCTCTCAGTGGCTGCATAAAATTAGGAAGGATCTTTTACTCTTCTTTTCCCTTAACCCTTTTCTCATTTTCTTCCTTTTTCTACAATTTTACTGCTTATTTTCTTTCTCCACTAACATTTTCTTTATTAGTAGTGGTTTTTCATTAACTTTAATTTTTCTCTTAGTCTACATGTCGGTGCCTTTCTTCGGTACAGCCCAGTGGTAAAGTTGTTTTGTAATTTTGTAAAGTGTATTACTGTGTCTGGTCTATCCTTACTGTGGTTGCTGTTACCAGGGCTTCCTCTGGGGACAGTAGTGGGGATGGAGTTCTCCAGAGAAGCTAGTCACTGAGACCCTCACACACAGAAAAAGACATTATCTATTGAGATATATGCGCAAATCTCAACACAAACATAAGAAACATGGTGTATGTGTGGTGGGGGGATAGCATGACTCCTCCAAAAAGTCAGCTTTTCAGTAACTGAGACTCCAACAATACCAAAATGGATGAAATACTGAACAAAGAATGAATTCAGAATTTATTTACTTATTTATTATTTGTTTGTTTGTTTTGAGACAGAGTTTCTCTGTGTAGCTCAGACTGTCTTGGAACTCACTCTGTAGGCCAGGCTGGCCTTGAAGTCGACCTGCTCCTGAGTGCTGGAACTAAAGTATATGCCAGCATACCCTTAAATACAGTTCCTCATGTTGTGGTGACCCCCAACCATAAGATTATTTTTGTTGCTACTTCATACCTGTAATTTTGCTATTGTTATGAATCACAATGTATATATCTGGTATGCAGGGTATTTGATATACAACCTGTATAAAAGGGTTGTTTGACTCTCTTCAGGGTTGTGATCCACAGGTTGAGAGACTCCACCTTAGATTAACTGGATTTAGCAGACATTACAGAATATTCCATCCAGCAGTGGGAACATACACTTTGCTTTTTTTTCAGCTCCTGAAACTTTTTCCAAAATAGATCATATTTTACAATCTAAAGCAAGTCTTAACAAATACACAATTTAATTACTCTCTTGCATCTGATCAGATCTTAATAAAATCAGAAACCAACAGAAAGAGGTATCATAAAATGTACAAACACATATACTATATAATATGCTTTTTCATGAACATTGCCATGTTTTCTCAAACATGGAAGCCAGAATTACAGTACACACACACAGACACACACACACACAGACACACACACACACAGACACACACACACACGCACACACACACACATCTGAAAGCAGAAGATGCATTAACGGGTGGTGCAACAAGACTAGGTAGAGGAGGAAGGCAGAGTGTGAGAAAGCATTGGGAGAGTAAGTTATGATCAATACATTGTACATGCTGTATGGAAATGTCACAGTGAAAACCACATGACAATCTATATTCATAATTGTAAATTTAAAGACAGAAGAGGAGGAAGAGGAAGAGGAAGAAAAAGAAGAGGAGGAAGAGGAGGAGGTAGGAGGAGAAGGTGGGTAGGAAGAGGGAGAGGAGGAAGAGGAAGGAGGAGGAAGAGGAAGGAGGAAGAGGAAGGAGGAGGAAGAGGAAGAGGAAGGAGGAAGAGGAGGAGGAAGAGGAGGAGGAGGAAGCAGCAGCAGCAGCAGGGTGGGTTACACTACAGTTATCACAGAAAATGAACACCGTTATCAGGCCAGCTGGGCGTGGCTTTTCAGGAAGGTGGTTGATCAGAGCAGCATCCACTTCACAGATGTGCCCTTCAGAGGAAAAGGCTCGGGGTCTTCTGGGTGTGGCAGCGGCGCCCTCTGTATCCTCACAAATGGTCTCCATGCTGCCTGCCTCACAAGTAGCGTTCCTTCCAGAAACCCATTGAAAGGAGGTGCAACCTCACAAGCTGAGATTACTTCCACGTGACTAACAAACACTTCCCAGATAAAGCAATAAGGAAAAGATGGACGGAATGGGCAGAGGCAAGGTCAGCATGGTCGCAAGTCACAGGCTGGAAACAGGTGGGAGCTGCCACTGTAAACCTTCAAGCAGCCCAGGGGCCGCTGGAGACCCTTTCCTTCCAGCTAGAAAAATCAAGGTTTGCTCATCTGCTGCTCACAAAGCATTCTAAAATGCTGGGAGTCAGATCTCTCCGCTAATGAGCCTAACGGAAGGGTATCAGTATTCATTCTCTGCTAGACTTCTGCAGGTGGTGGACAAGAAAGGGCTTCTAGAGAAACTCTGAAGTGTACCGAGCTCATCTGCTGCCTTTGGGGATGATTTCAAAGACAAAAAAGATGTCCCAGGTCCAAGATGTAGCCAAGAGAGAGACCCAGTTGCCCCGCCAGACTATTAGGCATTCCTTTCTGGCTCAAATACATGGGTGCTCCCAGACCAACAGGAGCTGGGAAGACTGTCATGGTGTGACATTTTCCATAGTCTGGGGCCAGAGACCAATAGCTCACTGAGAGACTTGGGGTCCGTGGCACCTGCCGACTCACACTGTGCTCTTCAGACTTCCAGCCCCAGAACCTGCCTAATCGCCCATGGGGAGCCTGTTCCCACCGAACCGTGGGCCCCTGGCCTGTTCCGTGATAATGTTGAGGTGGGGTCAGTCACCACAGAATCTAGGTGTAGGCCTGGGTGGGCCCTATGGAGACAAAGGACCTTGGTTCCTGGAAGAAAAGGCCTAGCACTTGAGTTCAGGAGACCCTGCCAAGAGGAAATCGCCAGCACCGAGGTGGGATGTGGGATGTGCAATCCTCCCAGGGTCCACTGACGAGAGGAGGAAGTTGGCCGCAGTTCGGCCTATTAGCTGAGCAAACAACACGTTTCCCAGGAGGGTGAGGTTCCACTCCTGGATATATGAAGCCATCCGGGCCAGGCGTCAGGAAGAGTGTCTTAGGTCCCAGGAGCATCTTCCGAGTCTCATTCCACCATGAAGCTCACCGCCATCTTTCTAGTGTTCTGCGTGGCTCTGCTCAGCGACTCTGGTGAGTCCCTCGGGGTTTAGCATCTCCTACGGAGGACCTGCCATTGGTACCTGCTCTATCCTGGCCGCTGCTCCAGCGGGTTTTTTACCTTATCGCCCTCATGGTTGTTAATGGTAGCTCTTCTAGCAGACTTGTCTGCAGGGAAACCCAGATGCTCCTCTTCTTATCCTTGGAGGCTTTCCTCTGTGTTTTCCATGACCTTCAAAGCTCCTGCTGTCAGCCCCACCTGAGCCTTCCAGCTGCCTCTCATATACTTACCCACCTCCAGCTTCTTTGCTTCACCCACCAGCCCGATGGCTTATTCAAGGGCCAGCCCTGGATTGACACCACCTATCCCATCTGTTCTCAACCTGGTTAATGCCCCCTCAGTCAGCAAGGCACAGTATGAACGTCCCCAGCTCTAAAAACCTTACCCATTTCCTACGGCTCTCTCTGTAGCCATCTCCTCCCTGGGCCCACTACGTGGCGACCTTTCCTAACTTCTGCTAGCATCTCCCTTGACACAGGGCAGCCACCAATCAGGAAGTAGGTAGGTGGCTGTGAAGTCTCCCTTGAGCGCCCTCCCTGGAGGAGTTGTGTCTTCAGAATCCTTGAGAAGACCTAGGCTCTCTGTTTTGTGTTGGCAGGCATTGCTTTCTTCGTGGATTCACTGGCCAAGCCTGTGGTAGAACCCGTGGCTGCCCTGGCTCCAGCTGCAGAGGCTGTGGCAGGGGCTGTGCCTAGCCTACCATTAAGCCACTTGGCCATCCTGAGGTTCATCCTGGCCAGCCTGGGCATCCCATTGGATCCTCTCATAGAGGGTTCCAGGAAGTGCGTCACCGAGCTGGGCCCTGAGGCTGTAGGAGCTGTGAAGTCACTGCTGGTAACATGGGCATCTTCCTTGCATGGCTATTCCTCCCTGGGTGGGTACCCCTCCCCAGCCACCTTCAACATCGTAGAGAGTCCTTGCTTCCTGATACGCTCCAGCAAGCCATATCCTAACTAAAATTGGAAGAGTCCAAGGAGTTCTTCGAGGTTTACCTTTCACAAGTGGCTGCCAGCAGGCCATGGCATTTGTCCTAGGGCCCCTCCCCATGGGCTTCACAAGGACTCTTCCCCAGAGCCAGCTCCTTCCTATGCCTTCCTGTGTTGAGTAACCTAAGGTGCCCATGGCCTCTCCTCAGCAGTCCTTGGTAGCAGTGAAGGGCATCTCAAGCTTGGCCTCTCTTTTCCAGGGGGCCCTGACGACGTTCGGTTGAGGTGAACCTGGGAAAATTCTGCCTGACAAGATGTTATTCTTCAACAAGAGCTAGAAACCCTCCCGCTCTTGCCTTTCCTCTACCTTAATAAACACATCCAGAGCAGCTCTGCAGTTGATGTCTTCTTGCTTCAAAGCCGATCCCTATAGGAAGCCAGAAAACATCGTGTGTGTGTGTGTGTGTGTGTGTGTGTGTGTGTGTGTGTGTGTGTGTGTGTGTAGAGGGTTGAGGGTTGAGGGTTGGAAAAAGGGGAAACTGGAGCTGCTTAAATCCTTTACACTTAAACATAGGGCTGGAATTTTTCTATTTCTATTATAAAAATCACCAGGGATTTGAATTTTCCAATTTGGGGAGGTGATGAGTTCACAAACTAGAGTAGAGGGAGAGGGAAAAGTCACCTGGATTCAGGCAAGGTTTGTTTCATTTTCAATATGATCGCCAAGGGGTATGGATCTTTGTGGAAGACGCTAGACTGAATAGTCACAAACACACATAGATGACTTGTTTTCCAGCTCTGGTAAAGTGGGCAGGGACACCCTGACATGTCCCTGGATAACTTCTTGTTAACAATAACATGCCCAGACTCTGTAGATTGTCTGAGAACATACCCTATGTTACCACAGAAACACTGTACACTACAGAAGCTCACTGGACTGGGGAGTGGGAGGGCTTGTATCAAATAAGAGAGCCCAGTCTGAGCCAGCGCTGCTACCCTCCTTAAACTGGTGGCTCTCCCCCATGACAGTGGGTAAGAAATGTTTAGAAGAGACTTCAGGATTCAGCTGAAGCCCAGGACCAGCTCTTGTAGATTCCTGAGGAAATGAGACCAGCATAATCCTGGTCTGATTAGGAGGCAGATCCCCAAATCCATTATTTGAGAAGTGAGGAGAGTGCAAAGGGGTGGGTGTATTAGATGCCACCGCATGTCACCCAGTTTCCCCTTCACAGGGTCCCTTCCGTAGCTCACGAGAATTTTGGCAACTGATCACACCTAGCTGAGTTTGCTCCTGGGAACCACCCTCAAAGAACTACGAGGTTACAACTCTGACCCAGAGGAAGTTGATGTGGGTTTATTTCTGTGTCACCAGCTCTCTGGAGTAGGTCATAAAGACTTGGGCTCATGGCTTCAAGAGGGAACAAATCTGAAGGGTCTCCACATCACCAGGATCTTCACACTCCCATGAATCACATAAGGAATTAGTGATTCCATTATTACCCAGCTTCCCCTCCACCTAATACTAATTCCTTAATTTTTCTCACACCACCGAGGATGGCTCCTCATTCACACAGGGGTCATCTCCAGTCTGGCACCTGAAATTTCATCTTTCCCCTTTTCCCTTATGTTTTTCTTTTGTTTGCCTATGAATGTGTGTGTACGCATGCTTGACAGTGCCTAAGGAGACTCTGATCTCTTAGAGCTGGAGTTACTGGGGATTATGGGCTGCCTCACTTGGATCCTGGAACTCAGGTCTTCTGTAAGAGGAGCAAGCATTCTTTTTTTTTTTTTTTTTTTTCTTTTTTTTGAGCTGGGGACCGAACCCAGGGCCTTTGCGCTTCCTAGGCAAGCGCTCTACCACTGAGCTAAATCCCCAACCCCAGGAGCAAGCATTCTTAACCATCTCTCTCTCCAGCTTCCAATTTGTATCTTTCCGAGGCCACACCATCTTCCACCTTTTCCAACAGAATTCCTGCACATAAACCTGCTTCAGAGAACGTATAACAAGACGGGTTCTATTTGTTAAGGAAGGTGTCTCTATTTTAAAAATGGGAGGAGAAGCCCTTGGTCCTGCCAAGGCTGGGCCCTCCAGTGTAGGGGAATGTAAGGGCAGGGAGGCCGGGAAGGGAGGTTGTGGGGGGGACACCCTTATAGAAGAAGGGGGAGGGGGAGGGGATGGGGGCTTATGGATGGGAAACTGGGAAAGGGAATAAAATTTGAAATATAAATAAAAAATATCCAATGGCAGGCTAAAACAGAGACCTACTAAAAAACAAGGAGAAAAAACTAAAAAGTTTTATTTCCTTAAATAAATCGTATTTTGTTAATTTGCCATTGTAACCATTGAGACCACTACCAAAGCCAAATAAATACTTTTTTAAAAAGACAACCCTCTAAAACGTGACATCAATAAGGAGTAAATCTAATTTTGTTTGAGGATAGCCACAATGGCAGTAATCTGTATCACAGATAAACATGGCAGTTTAACTCTACACCCTTCGGAGGAAGAGGGTGCACCCCAAGGACAAGAGCTGCCTAAATGACAATACACTGTTCTTGGCGATGGCATTGCTATCCCTAGGCCATCTGTGGCACATTCTAAGTTAGATGAGTAACTAGGAGCTGGGCATACAGCTCAGTGGTAGACGGCTGACCCAGCATGCACAAGGCGTTGGATCCCAGCACTGCTGGGGGTGGAGGGATCTTTACTTCTTAAAAGAGTCAGTTTAGTGTCATCAAAACCCACGTTGTTCTGGCCAAGTTAAAGGGAGGTACTGACTTAAGACTGTTGATTTTAAGTATAAAAACCTTGTGGTTCAAATGAAAATCGAAGTATAACTATCAACACAACATAGTTAATTTTTCCATTACTGTGATAAAACACCACGACCAAGGCAACCTAGAGAAGGGTTTATTTATTTGGCTTACAGTTCTGAGGGCTTAAATGATGGAGCAGTGAGACACAAGCAGCCAGCATGACAGCTGGAGAAGCTGTGAGCTCACATCTTGAAGGGCCGCACGAGCAGAGAGACTGCGAAGTGGGAATAGCGTGGGTCTTCGAAAGGTCAAAGCCGGTCCCCAGTGGCACACCTCTTCTAACAAGGTCACACCTTCTAAGCCTCCCCAAACGGCTCCACAAACCAGGGACCAAGCTTTCCAATGTCCAAGACCACAGGGAACATTTTCCTTTAAAAACACCATGGACATATTTTATCTTTGGGGGAAATTCTCACTTCTGTCCTCTGAAATCCAGAACTCAGAAATGACAGTGGCTAAAAGCAATCCTTCCTGTATTATACAGTTCTGGCCTCCATATGTAACTACCTACTTTAAGAAGCATAAATCTTTAAATGACTAGTTAAGTACAGCCCTCGTGTAGGAAACATAAAAGACATCAATCTTTCATACCAGATAGGAAATTACCAGTGACTACCAGGACCACCTCAAAGATACACAGGCCATAGATAGGGTTATTTTTGAACGTTAATAGTAACAGCTGAAACCAGCAAACCTTATCCGGCGTGTATATAAATCCATGTTCTTGATCTTGAGCAATAAATTGTGGCAAGGACCTTCCCTTGATGAATAAAGATTTCAGGGGACCAATTACTGGGTGAGTAGGCGGGACTTCCAGGTCGGAGGGGTAGGGCAGAGGAGAAAAGAGATGGGGTTTTTGGACAGATTTTGGGGTACAAGATGTGATGAACTAGAGGCCCCCTGGTTAGATCCCTGGGGGATCTGCCACCAGAGGATTTAATTTAGTATGGCTAATTAGAACGTTAGTAGTTGCACCCAGCAATTGAGTTACCTGTTGATTCTAAACTAAGTTTGTGTTGTTTTCCTTCCCGGGGTGACTCAACTTCCAGAGAAAGGTCGGGTGGCAGGGCACAGAATTTGAATGTGAGTGGCTGATGTGGCAGCAACCAGCCATGGGAACATAGTGAGTCGGAAGGAGAGAATTCGGGAGTTCCAGGCCAGAGAGTCTGTGGAGATGAGAACACCCAGCTGGTGCCATTTTTTAGTATTTTCCCGCAACCATAGATGGCTTAGTAGATAACCTTTCATCAAAGAATGCAGGGAAACCAACTTATTATTCTGAAAGTGGATGAAGGAAATAATGAAGAATGTGCCTTGCCTTTCTGATCCAACACAGAGCAACTGTTTGATGAGGGATACGTTCTCACAAAACATTAAGCAAAGGAATACTACAGGTTAGGGTGTTTGTTTGTTTTAAACAAAAGCTAGATGTAGGATTTAAGACAGGATTGTAGCCTTGACCAGTCTGGGACTCATTTAGACCACGCTGGCTTTGAACTCAGAGACCCACCTGCCTCTGCTTCCCAAATGCCAGGATTAAAGGCTGCTCTACCATGCCTAGCTTAGTTGTAGGAACGTTATCCATGGCTATTAATATCACAGGAAGACAACATTTAGCAGAAGCTAAAACTCTAAAGCTTTTGTTTTTGAAGAATATTAGTATGTTTTCCTTTTGATTTATATTGAAGTGTTGACTGGACCACACGTGTAGTGCCTGGTGACTTAAAGGGACACGTGTTGGATCTCCTGCTAGAACTGGAGTTAACAGCCAGCTGTCAGCTACCAAATTGGTGTTGGGAACAGAATCCAGGTCTTCCAGGAGCAGCCAATGCTCTTAACCATTGAGCTGTCTGTATTTTTAACTGTACTGTTTGTGTATACAGTCAGAAGAGTTCTCCGATGCCAGAAGTGTTGGATGCCCCTAGAGTTACAGTAGGTGACTCGCTTGATGTTAGCGCTGGGAACTGAGTTTGGGTCCTCTGCAAGAGTAGTACATGCTCATATTTACTGAGTCACCTCTCCAGCCTGCTTCATTTGCTTGGGTATCAGGGTGATAATACTGAATTTATAAGTGGGGCAAGTTTCCTCTCTCTCTCTCTCTCTCTCTCTCTCTCTCTCTCTCTCTCTCTCTCTCTCTCTCTCTCTCACACACACAAAACTTACTTTAAAAACACATAAAGAATTAAAATTTCAGACTTTTTAAAAGTCTGTTGGAATTTCCTGTGAAACCACCCAGGCCCGAGCTCTTCTTTCCAGAGTTTATTTTGCATTCCCCACTACTTGTTATAAATCTACTCAGATTTTAAGTTTCTCTATTCCTTTTTTGAGATGGTATGCGGCATTCCTCAATATTCCTGTTTTCCTGAGGTTGGTAGTAATGTCCTTTTAGTATCTAAATTTAATAACGACTTTTTTTCTCTTCTGCCAACCTGTATACTCATGAACTTTGCTCATCTTTCTGAAGACCCAGCATAGGTAACTTTTAGCTTTCTGATTTCTATTCTTCATCCATACTTCTGTTTTACTCATTTCTTCCTACTTCCTGCTTTGGCTTGCCCTGGCATTAGGTCATTTCCCTCTTTAATGTCTTTGCATTGTAACCTCCCTCTCTGCATTGTTCTGTGTTCCCTGCTTTGATGTTATTTTTTTTTTTATTCATTTCAGAGAATTTTGCTTTGGCTTTTCTTTTATCCACTGGCTTTTCTGGTGTTAACTTCCACTTATTTTTGAATTCTCCAATTTCATGTCACTAACTAGATTCACTTTTGTATGAGTTCAAACTATCCCATGTGTAGTTGAGAAGACAAGCACTCTATTCCTGTCTCACTCGTTTATTAGATCTGAGTTACAGCACTGATTTTCTTCCTTATATCCTGTCCCGTTTTGGTTCTGACAGTCTTCCTATGCTGTGCACTATCTGGTGGTGCTGGCCATTGGCAGCCCAGCATTTGAGTGTTCCACTATGATTGCTCTGTTACCCAATTTCTCATCGTTGACTTCAGTCCACTACTTCAGAGCTCTGTGGTCTGATGTGATCATTACAAACAATTCCTTAGTTTCTGGTAAGGATTTAAGCCTGTATTGTCTGGCTGGCGTCACCACTTGGTTATGTGACAGTTTTCACCTGCTTATTGTCAATCCACTGTATCTTTATTCCTAAAACAGGTCCTGTAGACAGCGTGTATTTATGTGGGTGTGTGTATTTATGTGGGCCTTAACTCAGGCCCTCAAACTTTTGCAGCAAGTGCTTTACTCACTGAGCCATTGTCCCAGCCAAATTGAAAAGAAAAAAAAAAAAAAGTTTTTTAAAACCTGGAGATTCTGGGGTTGGGGATTTAGATCAGTGGTAGAGGGCTTGCCTAGCAAGCGAAAGGCCCTGGGTTCGGTCCCCAGCTCCTAAAAAAAAAGAAAAGAAAAGAGAGAAAAAAAAAAAAAAAGCAAACCTGGAGATTCTAAAGATAAAACAAAGTGTGCCATGGGCATGAATGTCCTTGGAGAGCTTTGGTCTCCCTGGAACTGGAATGACAGGTAGTTTAAAACTACCATGTGGATGCTGGGAATTAAACCCAGGTCCTTGGCATGGGTCCTTATTGCTGAGCCATCTCTCCAGCCCTTCAATCAGCTGACCTTCTGTGGCACCAGGCAAGTCTTGTGCTTGGGGCCAACTGCAAAGCTTGCACTTTCATAAGACAGTCAGTCGGTCTTCTCATAACTTTGCCACAATAATTTCCCTATCAAATCACTTTCCACCCAACATGCCATTTTCCCTAGTGCAGTATGAGCCCCTTTATAAAAGCTGGTTGACCCAGAAGCCGTGATCTGTTTTTTGTTTTTTGGGTTTTTGTTTTGTTTTGTTTTTTAAGCTTCTCGTTTGACATTTTGGCCTCATAAGATGCTTTTGTTTTTTCCATGACAGGGTTCTCCGTGTAGCCCTAGAACTCACTCTGTAGATCAGGCTGGCCTTGAATTCAAAAATCCACCTGCCTCTGCCTTCCAGCTGGAGTGCTGAGATTAATGTTATAATATGCATTTCTGGGGCAAATATTGATACTGTTCATGCCTTTAATCCTACCCTTTTATACAACAAAGGTTTTTTTCTCTGCTATAGCAAACTGTCTTCATGCAGATTTTTGTGACACACCCAGTTTTCACTAGTCTTGATATGGTAATAACTTTGCACATCCAAGTTCTGTATTAAAACCAATTCTAATTTCCCCACACTTGTAAATTTAAAGGGGGGCAATACATACACAGGAACTACTGAGCTATACTCATCGTTCCCTTGCCATCTGCAGACTAATGAGATGCTTGCATATAACACAAGTAAGCAACGTGGCAGCTCCCTTCCTTGCACATGCAGGGTCCTATAAAGATGAGCCCTGGGGGCCAGAGACACAGATGGCCCAGCAGTTCACAGCACTTGCCCCTCTTTCAGACTTGAGTTTCAATCCCAGCACCCGTCAGGAAGTGCTCCTATAAACATGCTCAACTTATTATATTAAGGAATCTTTTTTAGGGGCTGGAGAGATGACTCAGCAGTTAAGAGCACTGGCTGCTCTTCCAGAGGTCCTGAGTTCAATTTCCAGCAACCACATTGTGGCTCACAAACATCTGTAATGGGATCCAATGCCCTCTTCTAGTGTGTCTGAAGACAGCTACAGCGTAGTCATATACATAAATAAAATCTTTAAAAGAAAAAAAATTTAAAAGTCAAGCTTCATAAATAACAAAAGCTATTTCATGGTGATCTGTCACAGAGCCAGGTTTCAAGTCATTAAAAGCTGTGGGTGGCTGAGGCACAGAGCTAATTCCTCGAAGAAACTCATTTCAAATTCTTGGATTGCTTTGATCGTGTCAAGGGTTACTTTTTCCTTAAAGGCCCCCCACCCACTCCCTTTCTGTATGCACACATGTGCCATGGACACTTCCTGCTCACCTTTCACGTGAGCCATACTGAAGCTAGCAGTTGGTAACTAATTGGTCTCATTATTTCCATCTCTCCTCCAAAGTGCTGCTTACAGCAGTATTTCCAGATTTCTTTGGAAAAAAAAAATAAATCAAGGAGTAAAGGGGCACTGGAAGTGGACTGCAGCTAAATTCTGTGTTCAAGGAGATAACCAGATGAACGATATTAAATGGAATTAAAGGAGTGTTGACTTCTGGGACAAGATCCCACCCAACTAAGCTTCCATCTTGTGAAAGGAAATTTGAGAAACGCTTAAGTCCAGGTAGGTACAGTGGTCCACTACGCCCCATTCAAATCCTCATGTGGCTTTTTACACTCATAAAAAACAAAGTTCAAACTTCCCATGTGGCTCAGGTCCTCCATGAGCTTGGACCACATCATATGCCAAATTCACCCAACAGTCATAGACAGTCCATGAAGGCTTTTAAAACAAATTCTTTTGTTCCTCTGCGAAATGAATTCTCAGTCCTTCAAAACATAGCCGCAAAGTCACCTCTTGACCCATGCAAGCAGTTGCTCCTTCGTATGCATGTGGCACTTACTACATTAGGTTATGACGACAAACAAGGCAGAGATGATTCCTGTAAATCTCTCCACTAAGCATAATACTGCAATTCAAAATGACTGTTCATCAATGCAACAACAAAGTTGCCTTAACCCCCATTCATCAAGGTGTATCAACATCCCAAGAGCTCTCCCAACTCCTGTTCGCTGAGTCTGAGCCCAGAGGTCTGGGCTCACTTGGCCAGCAGTGATGGCAGGCTGGAGAATAGTGACAAGTTACTGAAGTTGCCACAGGTCATAGTGGACAGAAAAAGGTTTGTCCTGACAGCTCCAATGTAAATTTAACAACTATGGGGTATAGTAGTTTAAGTTTGCAATTCAAAGAAAACAAGAACACTGCCATCTCCTTGTTCCTATGATTAGAAGTGGTAAAGGTGCTCAGGAGTCTGGAGAAAGGGCTTTGACAGCACCATTACCCAGCAGTCGGCCTATTTCCCAGGTACAGAGAGACTTGCAAGTTACATTCCTTCTAAGAACTTAGAACTTGATTGGGGACTAATGTACTTACAAAGAGGCCCCAAAATCTGCCAAAAATTCTAGTATGAGCTGGCTTTTACAACATATTTTCTTCTAAATACATGTGAGATTAGAACTGTCTCTACCAGGAGTGGCAGAGTTCACCTTTAATCCCAGTACTTGGGAGGGGAGGCAGAGGCTGATCACAGGATCTCTTTAATCTCTATAGTAACTGTCTCTAACAGCGAATCATCATAAATTTAAACTCAAAAGGGGGATTTTTCAATATACATTAACACCGCTACCTAAAAGCTGAAAATACATTTCCAGCTCATATTTTAGATACTATTCCCTCAAAAAAACACGAGTTAGAATTTACAAACTATACTTAGTTTTTACACTTACTTGCTTATGACGAATTTTTGACTCGGGTTTATATAACGTGTGTTTACTCTAAGAACCTAACATCATTCTCTCTACATTTTTTAAAACATTTTTTTCAGCGTGCATACAGTAGTCATTCCTCCCTCTCCTTTTAAGAGGGATGACTGGAAGCCACAATCCTTCTGCCTCAGCCTCCTGAATATGGAAATAATTATCATAACCTCAACACAATATTTGCTACTATATTTAAAATCATTTATTTAAAATATATACCAATGTCCTTCCATAACATGAGCCTGTTTTTATAGGTATATGGTAACAAAAAACCCTAAAATGTAAAAGGAGCACCCAGAACCTAAATACAAAATTGAACTTTGGCAAAGATGAATGTTATAGAATGACAGTCAACGGGGAAAGGTGTTCACACCATTCCACTGTACCATGTCTCTGATCCCACTCACCTTCGCCCCAAGGGTGAACTGTAACTGTCCCAGAGGACTCTGACCGATACCTGTTTGGAAGCCTCCATGCTACAGCTGCACAAACTACACTTTTAAAATATTTGAAACAGATATTGAATTTATTGGTTGGCTATGAGTAGGAAAATACATCGGTAAGGAAAAGAGACCCTGTATATAAATATAATACTAGCTAGTTACAATTTGACCAAGAATCCCACTGAAAAGAACAGTAAAAGCCCTTGTTACCACCAGTCCACATGGTGTAAATTCAGTTTCTCATCACCCTTATCAAAGAGCTGCCTAGGCAGATATGACGTTCTTGAGCTTAGTGCAGAAAGTGTGCTGGGTTTTGTTACACGAATGGTAAACAAGAGTTAGTCCAGTGCATTACACCATATAATGTACTGTGAATAGACTACTCTACTTTAGACACTACATCAACATACCAGTTTTTAAAAGTTATGTAACCAAAAGGAACAAAGCGAACATCTTAAAATACTGCTTGTGGTTGGAGACACCTGCTTATGTTCTCTAAATTATCTGCAACACCTGTGGTCCTGGATATTATGGCTGACTCTCGGAAGACAAACTCCTCTAATTGTCTTGCCTGGGTTGGCTTTGGCCTACATATGACATGACCACCAAACTTCAGAGTCAGTTTAAATAGTGAAAAAGTGGAACTCTAAACCATGAGTGCTATTATGAGAAAATGGAATCTTAGAGGTTTCAATTATAATTTAAAGATTTAGAAGTGCATTCTACCCAATTTAATTATGTTTTTAGGTTTCAAAGTGCTAATATGAAATGAATTTTCCTAGTTGACACCAAATCAAATCAAAGTACAAACAAAAACGAAATTTTTGGAGATGCCTATGTTCTGGGATTATTAAAGCTGCAATCAACAATTTACTTCTAGAACTTCAGTTTATACTATGCCATAAATTAATTTCAACGAACATTATTTAAATTCTCAAAGCATAAATAATTACCACCAATACTGTAAACTGTACTTCATAAGATTTACAAAGATTTGAGTGCCTCCAATCTGCATCTTTAGAAAGGGAAACATATTCCAAACATTCTGTAAAACACTCCTAAGATGTATTTATCATCAAGAACACTGAAATTACATTATAGCAAAACATTACATATATTTATTACAGAATTTTTCAAAAATCTGTATCTTTCAAAATAATCTACATTATGAAAACAGACTAATTTTATGCATTTTAAGAAGTATAGGTTCTTGGAAATTATTTTGGACACAAAGAATTTAAAACATAAAACCTTGCTTAACAAAGTATCAGTCTATTTTGGTGTGAACATTTATTCTCAATAGATTCAAAATATTTTTCTTTTGAAGATTATACTTGTAAATCTACACTCTCCGTTCAACTCACCACTATCTAACCCAGGTGGGGATGTTCAAACTGACCCACAGAATGCAGTACGCCTAAAAGAGGCAAAACAAGTACTTTCAAGACATAACAGGCAATTAATTATATCTCACTATGCTGCCCCCAGATTCAAATATAGTGTAGACAGTTACAAATACAGATGAATGTTCTCTGTAAAGCTCAAACCTTTAGCATCTAACAAGTGCACTCTAGTTCCAGCATCCATGAAAGGAATACGTCTTCCACTAACAAATGCAAAAATGAGTAAGTGCTCCTCCCCACTCCTCACACCACACTCTCTGGACCTGTGCTTCTCTTAGCAGGTCACAGGAAAAGTGGATTCCTCAGTCCCATCAGTCCAACCAGCTCCAGTTCACCTTCACTGGAAATTGTCATGATGCACACTACCAACACAGTGTTTACGAAAATCGAGTCAACACATCTTATATTCACACTTTACAAGAAAGAGACAAAGACAGAGACAAGGGGGTGGGGGAAAGACAGGACAAAAAGCCATTAGAAGTTATGTACTGGTTCTACACCAACCTGCTGATTACAAACTGGGTGCGTTTGGTGCCAGCACAACTTAAACAAAGTAAAAACCCACAACAAACAAACCCAACATTACAATTAAGATTAAACAAACAAAACAAAAAACCTTAAAGAAAAAACAAGGTCCAAGACAGATTCAAGATCAAGACCTTCTAGAGAATTTTTTAAAAAGAAAAAAATTCATTTATTTAAACAGTATGTAATTTTATTTCCTCTTAAAAACAGCATAAGCAATTAAATGTCTTCTCATAAAATTTTGAGTCATCCAAAATGGCTCAGTCTCTGTATAAAACTGTTAACACGCAACAGTTCACTTTAGTGCCACGCGGCGTCCTTCTGCTCCACTGCCTGCAGTTGAAACAAAAGCAGCCAGACAAGTTCCCTCTGAATTCATTTGATTTTGAGAGAACTAACGACCGAGAACAGAACATATACAAGTTAACTTTGTAAAGTTAAAAGTGACTTTAATCTCTAATCTACTAATGGCACTATGGGCAAAATATAGGGTACAGTATAACTTTTATCTTGGTCGACATACTAAAATTCCTTAGTCACTTTAAAAATGATCCAAACAATTGTCTTAGGGTAACTGTTTTGAAAATGCGTCTAATTTATACTGCTTCATAAACAGAAAATTACTCTTCTTAAAAAAAGGAATGATTTTTTTAAAAAACATTAAGAGAATAAGGAATACACATGATAGTGGCACTCTGGACGCAATGACACCAAGAAGCAGTGCTTGGGTCTGGGGAGCAAAGACCCAGGACCCAGGAACATGTTCCAGAATGTGCTATCCAGCGCTTTACAACGAGGAAAAGCCACAGCTCATACAAAAGCATTTCCATAAAATTCTCACAAATGTTAGTTTTTAAAAATATAAAAGATGCACAGATTTTCTCTGCATGCACAGGCAGTGCTCGGTGAGGACAAATCTAGGCAGGCACAGTGGAGACAGAACAGAAATGTCTCAGAAAGGACGACTTAGAAGCTGTACCTAAGCAGCTGTAATTTTTTAACATAAAAAGTGAAAGACTTAAAAATAGCAGAATGTACATATGTCAACTGTCATATTCAGTCCATTAAATGCCTACACATCAGCTTATCTGTCCTGGTACAAAGTTTCCATAGAAATCCAGGAATTCATACATAAGTTGCCTCTGGTCCAAGAAAATATCCCAAGGTCTAAGCAAACTTACATTTAAAGAGTAATGTTTTCAATTTAAAAATAAAGTAGTATAAAAGGGCTAACAAAACCCTAACAGTGCAAATCACTGCAGAGAAAGTCTGATGCAACTTTGTTACCAGCTGGCCTTCAGAACACAGGACACAGGTTAAAAAAAATTAGCCTTAGTTTACAATACAATTGTTTTCGATTTTGCTTTTTTTAGTAGAAAACTTCATAAATCAGGTCTTCTGTGGATCATATACAATCATAAAGGCTAAATTCAAATTCTACATTTTACAAACAAGTCTGAAAAAAAAAGGAGTAAAGTCTGGAAGAACGGTCTCTGATGTTACTACTGGCCTCAGAGAACAGTGCTGTGGACTTCTGTGCAAACACACGCTGTTCACACATCTTCCTATTTCAAGGCATGACAATACACATTGGAGAGAAGAAACAGGAAAATTATTTGTAACAAATTAAAAGATAGGTGTAAACACACCAGTCCCTGTCTAGCAGTATATGAAGTACACTGGGCTCAGAATCTGTCTGTTGCTAGCACCTGGCTTTCATACTATATCCTTTATCAAATAACCAGACTGAAAATCCAAATGATCATTGAGAAAAATCCCTAGTGGCCATACCTCACTCCCCTATATTTAGATTTTCACGAGTTTACAAGTAAATCTGAGGTCCTCTGAAAGTACATGACTACCTCCTGCCAGGAAGGTGAATGCCATTAACTTGGGGCAGGAAAGGCAGTAAGAGCTCCAATTGTGCAAAAAGTGAGAAGTGGTCGGAGGGAATAAGTGGATGTGGGCAGCCGCTGATGTTATTCTCAACTAGCCAATGGTGGTCCAGAGGTCCCAGGATGGCTAAAGTATTCAGCTGAGGTTTAGAATAGAAGATGTAGTCAATTATACCCTGAAAAACAGCAATGAGAATGGTAAGCTCCACGGAAGAAAACACCGAAACACCAAACGTTTTTAAGATAGAGCCTTAGACATCTTATTTGGTAAACAAAAGCAATTTGCTAGCTTGAAGGAACGACAGTATGAGCAACCTCCAGCCCTACACAGGAAAAACATTAAACAAACAACCCTGCCAAAGTCGAATTCTGCAAAATCAGCCAGCCCTGGCTAGATAAGCTCTGTCCTAATGGCCTACAAGTTCCCATGTTCTTCTTGCCACCTGGCTAACTCCTTACCAAGCATCAAACCCTCCTAAGTCCTGCAGTCACCCCTTAATAACCTCCAACACTGGGCTCTTCCCTTGCTAATGCACACCCTCAAGTGTAAGGACATACTCATTTAAATTGTATTAAATGCCCCCTCAAAGGTCCAGATGTTAAAGGCTTGGTGCCCTAGGCAGTGCTACTGGGAGATGCCAAAAATCTTCGGGGAGGTCTTCAGGTCACTAGAAACACACATGTGAATAGGATTATGGGACCCCAACTCTCCTCTTCCTTTTCTGTTGTTTTTTTTTTTTTTTTTTTTTTTTTTTTCCTTACTGGCAACTAAGGTGAGCAATTTGCTCTGTCAAATGCTCTCACTATGATACTCTTTCCCAATATGGAGGTCCACAGCTATAGCACAACTTGATTATGTACAACAGCCTTAAAAAAAAAAAAAAAAAAAAAAGCCAAAATAAAACTTTAAAAAAAAGCAAGCATTTGTTTCAGTAACAAAGGCTATCTGACACAAGGTTTGCTTTTTTTAAGCTAAGTGTGGTGCTACACACTTGTAATGCCATCACTTAGGAAGATAAGAGGAGTAAGGATTTGAGGCAAATGTGGTCTATGTAGTGTGACCCTGTCTCAAACAAAAACAAGATCCTTTCCTACTGCATCAGAGTTGCCAAAGTGCAGGGCTACGTCCATTCTGTGTATACTCAGCACTACGAGGTAACACAGTACACAAAAATGAATCTGCTGATTTGGGGGCTCTCCTCCATTAACTTCACCTCCTTTCTCATGTGTTCTTGGTTAAGGACACTAAAGCATATTCAAGTGTTTTCTTCCTATCTTAGTTACAAAAGAACAAACAAAACAATAATTTCTTCTCTACTTTGTGGTTACTACCCTTGTCTTCCCATTAATCAACCTGCCTAAAAATCTAAACCATCACCCATATAAAAATGATAATTATTGAGAAAAGGTATCCATGCTGCAAACTATTAACTGTCTAATACAGCAACAGCGTAATACAGTATACAATATACTTTAGAGACCAAGACTAGGGACAAGCTTAATAACACTCGCCTAGGAGACATAAGACCCTGGATTCAATTCCCTACAAAACACAAAAAAGTACTTCTGTAAGGATAGCAAGATGGCTCAGTGGGTAAAGGCACTTGTCACTAAGTCTGACAACCTAAGTTCAATCCCTAGGGGACCATATAATGAAGAGAACCAACTCCAAGCTGCCCTCTGACATGAATACAAGCACTGTGGCAACATGAGCACACCCCCCATACATACCCCCCACACACACACGTTTAAAATGGCTAACATAAACCCCACTTTGGCATTCAAAGGTGTTCCAGTTACAGTGTGACAGAAGGATGGCTCCCTTCACCTGATGGCAAAGAACACACCACAGTGTCTCGCTTTTAGTGACCAGTATTTAAATGTCACAAGGGCAAAGAATAACCAATAACTGCCTTACTGCCACATTTCACCTGACTTTTCACTCTGGAAACCATTCTGCTAGGTTATCTAGAAAGACTGACACCAATCCCGTGCTTGTCCATAGATCAATGAACATTGCTGCCAAGTTAAGACTGCTCAGTTCCAGTCAGAGCACACACTGGTATTTAAGACTTAAGAAGTTACAGGACAAGCTGGTAAAAATGAGGTTTGAAAGCGTACCTTGAAATCAAATGTGTAATTCGTGTAAGGCATCAGGCCATTCTCATAGGCACTCTTTAACTTGAAACCATGTGTGATTCTTCCATTGGTCATCCCATTCTTCCCATTGCAGCTGAAGTTTGTAAGACTTTCATTGTACCTCAGTTCCTTAAAGTCTTTATGATTTGTTTCTACCCCACCAGTGCTCAAATACTCTACAACACCTAAACAAACAGAAATGTACTTATATTTGTCAAGTAAACTACACAGAAAACAAAATTCTTAATTTGTCATGATTTGCCCAAATTCATCCTTATGAAATTATAACACCCAAATATTTTACATTTGAGTTTGCTTAAAATCATCAAATAGATATCTTTCCAAATCCTTCCATAAAGCAGATAGCTAGAATATTCCTACTTAACTTCAGACTTAAGCAAGAACATCACAATCAAAATAGTATGCGTTTCCTCGTGTCCTCAACTATCCACAGGGCTACACAACCTGTTTTTGGGTTTTATGCGTCACCACCTCACCAAACAGTGGAACAGAATGTCTCATCAAGTAAGAGGGCAACTTCATTATTTTCTTAAATTCTTACTCATAAAGTAGGTTCTACAAATATATTTTAACTTTTATTAAAGTACCTAACATGAGCGGACATTTCCCTGCAGTGCTGTTAAAAAACATCCCTGTTCCCTCCAATATCTGCAACCAGAGAGTTGAGCAGCATGTGGAGCTGTCAGAGAAGCTCATCTCCTCAGCAGCAAGGCTTCCCAGACAGCCTGATGACTTGATGATGGTACAGGGTTAAGGGTCTAGAGATCTCTGGCACCTTTTGTTGCCCCTGAAAACAAATTTTAAGTTTCTTCCTCAGGGCTCTATCTGTTTGCCACAGTAATAATGTATTCTCATATTTGTCAACTATCAACACAGCACTGCATTATATGCAGTCACGCTGTATCACACATGTTACATACACACATTGTTAGATGAGAGCAAGAACAAAGAGCTGGAGCACAGTGAACTAATTTGCTACTAAAAGGGACCTGGTTTATTCTCTGTGCCAGCCATAAGATGTATTTAACAAAACCAGGCTTTCGGAGCCCCGCTTTAGGACAAAAATCAAGAATTTTGCTCTTTTGCCTTATCATATAAAACAAAAAAGATAAGTTCATATCTGTATGATAAAAGGTCTTAACTTCTATCTAAGATGTACTTTGTACTTTTTAATGAAAGTCACCAGAAGAAACAAGATTTGGAGCTTGGCGGTATGGTGACATGTGTCCTGTGGTTATACCTATTTAGGAAGATTTCCTGAGTCTAAAATCCAGCCTCAAAAGAAAAAGAAAAAGGAGAAAAAAAAAAAAGGAGGTGGCGTGAAGAAGCAGGGAAGGGAGATCACAGACTGAATGAGCAACACTTATCATCGCATCGCGTCCACAGGTTTCTATAACACTACTTCAAATCGGGCTCTTCCCCTCTGCCTATCCTATTAAAAAAAACTATAAAACCTGTACGCAGCTGCCACTACAAAATGAAATTCCCTTTATACTTAATTCTGAATTATAAAAACAAAAAATCTCTCCCCACTACATTGCAGAGCTGGTGAGATGGCTCAGCAGTGAAGGTGCTTGTCCTAAAGCCTGATGACCCGAGTTCTACCTTCAAAACTCAGAGTGTAGACAGGGAGGATCAACTGCACAAAGTTGTTCTTTGATCCTTATGAAAACCTTGACATGCACATGCATACTAGGTTTAAAAAAAACATTATAAATAAAAAACTAGCTGCATTCCATATAAAATATTACTTTTCTCACCAGAGTCTGGCAAAGAATTCAGATCTGCACATAACACAAGTGGAATAGTTCCACATTCTCCCAATACACTGGATTTGAGGCTCCGAGAGGCTTTATCAATAATATTCTTCACTTCTGAAAGGAACATCATAGTTTGCACCAACTTCACGTCTGAGTATTCAGGGTCCCAATGCATATGAGCATTAGCCACAAGAATAAGTTGTTTTTCTGTTCCCAGATGTGGTTTTCCAGCTATATTAGATAAAAATACAACAGACAAAATGTGCTCATTAGTCTATAGCTTATTACAGCATCTAAAAACAACTGAAATTTCAGAAGAGAATCTAATGTACCTAGTGATTTCCCACCAATCAGTGAACCTGACATACAACATAGCTAAGGACTGGATTTCTAGATCTTTTCGGTACTCCAGCACTACAGCCTACCTGGACAGAGGCAGCCATGTCAGCCATTGTTAGATGCACTAAATCAAGTCATCATGTTAAATCTAAATTCTCTTAGATATGCACTTTTCAGCAGTTTTTAATTCTTTGGCCTTTTTATTTCCTTAGGAACTGGAAAGTGAGCACAGACCTTGTGCATACTCTACAAATACTAGCACTGAGACGTGATCCTCAGTCACTAGATTTTATCTTTACATTAAATATCACAAATTCCACAACAAAGAATAGCAAAGAATTCAGATCTGCACCTAACACAAGCAGAATAGTTCCACATTCTCTCAATAGACTGGACATGAGGCTCCAAGAGGCTTTATCAAAAATATTCTTCACTTCTTAGAGGAACATCATAGTTCGTACCAACTTCAGTAATGGAAGCTTCAGTTCTCGGCATCTAAGCCATTATATATAATCCTTTTCCTTCCCAAACTCTAAGTCAGTCAGGAAGACCGACTTATAAAAAGTTAGCTTTACCAAACACCCTTGCTGACAAAAAATCAAGGGAACATACTGAATTCTTATCCCTGAGCAATTGTTTCAATTACTATTAAAACATCTATTTTTCTTTATGCCTTTCCAAGGTTGTAAATTTTGAGAGCAACGTTTCTCTCATCTTTAGCACTGTGATAGAGAAAACGATGTATGACATTTTACAATAGACTAATACTCACTGAATTTCTTCAGGTGTTGGACCAGACTACTAAACATATACTGAGATTTCTGTTTTGAAGGTATCTACTCCAAACTATTAAATTTGGGAAGATAGGAATGTCAATTTACAGGCAGTGAAGCCATCACTCACATGACATTTCAATCAATTCCTTTCGAAGTTCTAGCAGTACGGCAACTCCAATGTTATCCTTTGTCATGACTCTGTTCAACATAGCTTCAGACCCTTCTGAATTCGCCATTGCTAGCTGATTAAATTCAACCGTGTGTTTCTGAACCAAAGTAAATCTGAAACAAAGCATAAACATGGGATCAGAAATGCAGTCCATTAGCTCTGAGGGAAAAGCCCTCCTCGAAAACCTTATAACCAGATACAAAAATCACTTCAGTCATAAGAGTGGAAAATCCATCACAGTGCCAAGCTCCCCAAATTTACTTAAGGTTATTTCCAGTCTAACTTGGCTTGTTTTGTGTTACTGAGATCAAACTCAGGATGCATATTAGGCAAATTCTCTAACACTAGTGTATATCACCAGATGCGAAACACTGATGTATGTTTCCACACTTCAAACAATGATGTACACTCCCAGACCTCAGAGTTCCTTTCCGTTTGTTTCTGACTTACAAGTAAGACCTGGAAACACCTTTACTACTCAGTACAGTGTAGTGGTCATGTTTAACATCACTGCTGATATTTCAACTCATAATTTTTAAATCATTATTTTCCAAAATATAGTTTTCCAAGAGGGAAGGTTACTTGCAAAATATTTCAATATTTTAGCAGCAAAATTAAATCTGTAGTAAACCACCCAAAGAAACAGTAGTGGTCTCAATATGTCCTCAAAACAAGTTATTTCAAACAAAGACAAGACCCTTTAATTTTAAATAGTTGTTTTCTTCAATAATAATATGGCACTTCATTCTCTTATTTACCAATTAATTGCTACATCCTCTGCTCCACCCAGCAAATATTGAGGACACTATCCTATTTTTTAAAAAATGAGATAGGCTTACTTTTCAGTCTTGAAGAATATTGCACAGCCATCAACATGCTTTCTTTCCTGTTCAGACATAGTCCTAGCTCGAGACTTAGGACTAAAGAATCCATTATAGCCACGTTCTTTCAGTTCTACCAGAAAAAAACTGTAATACTGCTCTGTTTCAACTTCCTGAAAAATCATAACCAGCAAAGTTACTTCAAAGATACAGACCTGCCCTACACATTAACCCCATATGTACAGCCGGAAATATTTGTCAACAGACCAAGTTACAGATCAAAGAGTATCTTCAAAATGTAATTTATCTAAAACCAATCAGAAGACTTTATTGTACCAGTTGCTAATACTAGTTCTTTATAGTTTAGAAGTAAAATGAAAGACATAGAACTGGAGATGGCTCAGAAGTTTAGAGCACCTGTTCCAGAGGTCCTGAGTTCAATTCCCAGCAACCACATGGTGGCTCACAACCATCTGTAATGGAATCTGATGCCCTCTTCTGGTGAGTCTGAAGACAGCTACAGTGTTCTCGTATGCATAAAATAATAATAAATAAATTTTTTTAAAAAGTAAAAGATATATACACCCACACATGTATATTTAGGTCTTAGAACAAGACCTAAATATAGGTCTTGTTGCTGGAACAAGAACCATACAAGAAGGAATTGTGGTTGTCACAGATTGTAATTCTAGACCCAGAAAAAGAAAGCAAACTGACCAAAACTGTATTAATTATTGTAAGATTTGGGCTAAAAAGCCTAGGTTACAGTGCAGACAGTCCAATTGTTTTCTACTTCACCATAATTTTTCTATTAACAGTACTGGTAAAGTAAGAATATATCCAGATAATGGCACAATTTCAGTAACTTTACCACCCAATTCAAATGCAGTACAAAGGAATACTGGACAAAGGAGTAAAGTTATTATCAGTGTTTAAAACCTAGATGAACCCATTTGCTTTAATATGACAGCACAGAAGGCTGCACAGCGAGACAGTTGATTTTTTTCAGAATTCACCCAAACCATAAAAGGCCAGGATTTTAAGGGCTGCTGAAGCTAGCATTTC